>NC_041386.1:124848652-124850878 GCF_002162155.2 Triticum dicoccoides | reverse complement strand
ATGACCCTTGGGCTCTGGAAACCCAAGGGAAAAGAGGCTAGGTGGAAAATGGTAAAACCAAGGTTGGGCATTGCTAGAGGAGTTTTATTCAAGGCGAACTGTCAAGGGGTTCCCATTATAACCCAACCGTGTAAGGAACACAAAATCCGGGAACATAACACCGATATGACGGAAACTAGGGCGGCAAGAGTGGAACAAAACACTAGGCAAAAGGCCGCGCCTTCCACCCTGTACCAAGTATATAGATGCATTAATATAAACAAGATAATATGGTGATATCCCAACAATAAACAAATATTCCAACAAGGAACGATCTCCAATCTTCACCTGCAACTAGCAACACTATACGAGGGGCTAAGCAAAGCGGTAACATAGCCAAATAACGATTTGCTAGGACATGGTGGGTTAGAGATTTGACATGGTAATTTGGGAGGCATGATAAGCAAGTGGTAGGTATCGTAGCATAGGCATAGCAAAAGAGCGAGCATCTAGCAAGCAAAGATGGAAGTGATTTCAAGGGTATGGTCATCTTACCTGCAAAGTTGTCACAGTTGACTTGATCCTCACAAGCGAACTCAACGGGCTCCTCGTTCACGAACTCGTCTCCCATATCTACCCAAACAAGAACAACAAGCACAAAGGAACACAATCAACCATGTGCAATGCTCAAACAACATGATGCAAACATGGTACAATATGCGGGATGCGGTATATGATGCATATGCAAGATTTGATAAGGAATGATTGAACCTGACCTCAACATGGAAATCCAAGAGTTCCACTGGAAAGGTGAGGTGATTTCGGTTGAAATCGATATAAAGATCACCGGAATCGGATGCACGGTTTGGAAATGGCAAGCAAAACAAATATGGCACCGGTCTGCGATAATCAGCAAGTG
This sequence comes from Triticum dicoccoides, assembly GCF_002162155.2. NCBI lineage: Eukaryota > Viridiplantae > Streptophyta > Magnoliopsida > Poales > Poaceae > Triticum > Triticum dicoccoides. The sequence goes on along the minus strand of NC_041386.1, from coordinate 124,849,980 downwards.
ACCAACTAAATGCATCAAGATAAATATGCTACAGCACTCAAACATGACAAAAAAATACATGACAGGGATCCACTCATGATGCTTGACAAAAGATGAACACTGAGCTACGGCTAATTCATCCATTAACAGGTTCAAACAAGCATGGCAAAAGAGCAAATGATAACAGGTTTCAGACTTAGTGAAATTAACACAAGTCTGGAATTTATCACCAGGAAGCACACTTTAGAGCATGAAAACTACAAGCTATAGGATCTTAACATGGCAAATCAAAGCATGGCATGAAGCTACTCAAAGCACTTAACAAAAGTCCCTTAGTGACCTTGAGCCAAAAGGGATCAGAAAAGAAAATTGCAAGCATGTGAACATGGCAAAAACAAAAACAGATTCATACTTAGTGAAAAACTGGAGCATGCAAAACAATTAACGAGTAGGCATGTTTACGAGCTCGATGCACTCACTACAGAGCATGGCATGACAAACTAAGCATACACCCATCAAGAAGACATGGTATAGGAGCTATACATGGCAAGAATAGCATCATAGCATGCACGGATCAATAGCAACATCCTCGGCAAAATCGCTAAATATGTCAACAATCTGCCAGGATCGTTTTATAGCAAAAGTAGAGCTCGATTGACTCAAGCTAGGTTGCTACATAAATGCAAACAAAGACATGGATGGATAGAGCACCACTATTTTCATAAAACATCCCTACTGATCATCCTCAAAAGAGGCACGGATCACTAGGAAACAACATGAACATATGGCATAACAACAAAATCAGGACAAGGACTTAGTGAAATTCTAAGTCCCTGAAATCAGCATTACTGATTACGCTACTTTGCAAGCTTGTGCTAGTCACCAAAAATATCAAAAAATACATGGCAAGCACCTCTGTAAAGATGACATGACATATAACAAAACACATGTAGAGCTCAGGATCATAGCATGCACACATTAATCATGGCAAAAATGACAAAAGGCTATTTGCTGAAACAGATCTGGCAAATTCACCACATAGCCCTCTTCCAACAGCATTTCGGGCATCAAGATGAGCTCAAATGAAAATGATGTACTTGATGAGATGAACATTTTGATATGCTACACGCACGAATCAGAGCTACGGATGCAGAGTTATGGCATGATGAAAAGGCCTAAAAATTAGGGTTACGGGATGAAAAGTCAACCGAGTTGAAAACAGATCTAGATCTGGCCGGACGCACTGTAGCTCTCACGTCGGAGCAGGTTGCCGGAGTCGAGGAGGAGGGAGGAGAGGTCGCTGGGCCGGAGCTTGCCGGCGTCGGCGGGCGGCGAGGGTGGCGCCGGAC
>NC_041386.1:124770898-124848086 GCF_002162155.2 Triticum dicoccoides | reverse complement strand
GGGCGCGGGCGACGAAGCGGCCGGTGGCGCGCGACCCGGATGGGCCTCGGGGGCCGGCGATGGGCTTCCCGGGCCCGGGCGGCGCGGCGATCTAGGGACCGGGAGGCGGCGAATAAGGTGGTGACACATGGCGGCGGCGGGGCTGGGCGGACGTGTCCGGCCGGCCGGGTTCTCGTCCGGCGGCGCGTGGAGAGGGAGGAGACTAGGGTTTCGTCCGGATTTCGGGGAAGGGATCTATATATAGAGGTAGAGGGAGCTAGGAAGCTCCAAATGGAGTGCGGTTTTCGGCCACGCGATCGTGATCGAACGCTCTAGACAATGGAGGGGTTTTCGGTGGATTTTGGGCCAAATTGGAAGGGTGTTGGGCTGCAACACACACAAGGCCTTTTCGGTCCCTCGGTTAACCGTTGGAGTATCAAACGAAGACCAAATGGCACGAAACTTGACAGGCGGTCTACCGGTAGTAAACCAAGGCTGCATGGCAAGTCTAGGTCCAATCCGGAAATGTTTAACCCCCACACACGAAAAGAGGTAGAAAGGGGCACCGGGTGACATAGGAGCTCCGGAATGCAAAACGAACAACGGGGAAAATGCTCGGATGCATGAGACGAACACGTATGCGAATGCAATGCACATGATGACATGATATGAGATGCATGACAAAGACAACAACACACGGAGACAAAAACCCGACAAGGACGAAATGAAATAACTTAGTGCCAGAAACGGCAAGAGTTGGAGTACAGATAAGGTAAATTACATCCGTGGTGTTACAACACTCCACCATTATGAAAGGATCTCGTCCCGAGATCTAGGACTGGAAAAACTCCGGGTACTCAGAATGGAGGTGATCCTCGCGTTCCCAGGTGGCTTCACGGTCGGAATGATGTGACCACTTGACTCTGAGGAATTTGATTGACTTGTTGCGAGTCTTGCGCTCAGTTTCTTCAAGAATAGCAACTGGATGCTCACGATAAGAAAGGTCTTCTTGGAGATCAATGTCTTCGAAGTTGACGGTGCAGTCAGGGGTCTTAAAGCACTTGCAGAGCTGAGAGACATGGAACACGTCGTGCACGTTTGCGAAGTTGGAGGGAAGCTCAAGTTGATAGGCGAGATCGCCTCTCTTGCTGACGATCTTGAAAGGACCCACGTATCTAGGGGCAAGCTTCCCTTGGATACCGAAGCGACGAGTACCTTTCTTTGGAGAAACGCGGAGGTAAACATGGTCTCCGATCTCGAAAGCCAAATCACGATGCTTACTATCATAGTAGCTCTTCTGGCGCGATTGCGCTTCTTTGAGGTTATCACGAATGACTTTGCACATCTCTTCTGCCTCTGTGATCAAGTCATTTCCAAGAAGTTGACGTTCACCAGTCTCTGACCAGTTAAGAGGAGTACGGCGCTTCCTGCCATAGAGAATTTCATATGGGGCCTTGCCCGAACTCGCTTGGAAGCTGTTGTTGTAGGAGAACTCGGCATATGGAAGACAATCTTCCCACTTCATACCGAAGGAGATAACGCAAGCCCTGAGCATATCTTCAAGGATCTGATTGACACGCTCGACTTGGCCGCTAGTTTGGGGATGGAAAGCTGTGCTGAAACGGATGTTGGTGCCCATGGCCTTCTGAAAAGAATCCCAAAACTTGGAGGTGAAGATGTTGCCATGATATGAAGAAATCAACTATGGAATGCCGTGCAGAGAGACAACCCGAGAGGTATATAGCTCTGCCAATTGAGCTGCTGTGATAGACTCTTTGATAGGAAGGAAATGAGCCACTTTAGTGAGTTTGTCGATGACAACGAATATAGTATCATTGCCACACTTGGGCTTTGGAAATCCCGTCACGAAGTCCATCTCAATGTGGTCAAACTTCCATTCTGGAATGACAAGAGGTTGGAGGAGACCAGCTGGTCGTTGGTGTTCTGCCTTCACTCTTCTACAGACATCACATTCATTCACGAACTGAGCAATCTCATGCTTCATTCGAGTCCACCAATACGCCTGCTTGAGGTCCTGGTACATCTTTGTACTTCCAGGGTGGATAGAGAGGAGTGAATTGTGAGCCTCGTTCATAATGACTTTACAAAGGTCACCTTTAGGCACACCAATGCGATCCTCGAAGAATAGAGTATCCTTGTCATCAAGGCGATAGCACTTGTACTTAGGTTGACTCTTGGCAATCCCAATCTTCACCTTCTTCACCATAGCATCAAGAAGTTGAGCCTCGCGAATCTAATCTTCCAAAGTGGGAGAGACTTGAAGGTTGGCGAGGAAACCTTGAGGAACAACTTGCAGATTGAGTTTGCAGAAAGCTTCACAAAGCTCGGGTTGGTAAGGCTTGAGAATCAGACTGTTGCAGTAAGCCTTCCTGCTCAATGCGTCAGCAATTACATTGGCCTTTCTTGGAGTATATTCGACACTCGGATTATACTCTTGAATCATTTCGACCCAACGAGTCTGCCTGAGGTTGAGATTAGGCTGAGTGAAGATGTACTTGAGACTCTTGTGGTCAGTGAAGATGTCCACTTTTCTTCCCAATAAGAGATGTCTCCAAGTCAAAAGAGCATGCACAACTGCCGCCAACTCGAGGTCATGAGTGGGGTAGTTCTTTTCATTGGGCTTCAACTGGCGAGAGGTATAAGCCACAACTTTCTTCTCTTGCATCAACACTACACCAAGACCTTGAAGAGAGGCATCACAGAAGACCTCGAACGGTTTGGATTCATCAGGAGGAGTCAGAACTGGAGCAGTGACTAATTTCTCTTTCAAGGTGTTGAAAGTGATGTCACATTCAGGAGACCAAACGTACTTGACGTGTTTCTGGAGAAGGTTGGAAAGAGGCTTCACGATCTTTGAGAAGTTCTCAGCGAACCTTCGACAGTAGCTTGCGAGACCAAGGAAGCTGCGGAGTTGCTTCACGTTCTGAGGTGGTTCCCAATTCACAATTGCAGACACCTTCTCAGGATTCACCGCTATGCCCTTGGCAGAAATGATATGCCCAAGGTAGAGAACCTCATCGAGCCAAAACTCGCACTTTGAAAACTTGGCATAGAACTGATGTTCTCTGAGCTTATCCAGCACCAAACGCAAGTGCTTGGCATGATCTTCCTTGTTCTTGGAAAAGACCAAAATGTCATGGAGGTAGACCAAGACGAAGTCATTTGTGTAGGGGTTGAATATGAAGTTCATCATGCGAGAGAATGTCGGAGGAGCGCTGACGAGGCCAAAAGACATGACAGTGTATTCATATGAACCATAGCTTGTTCTGAATGCCATCTTGGGGATATCTTGCTCACGAATTCGAATCTGGTGATAGCTTTCGGTGTCAAAACCGGCGGATCTCGGGTAGGGGGTACCGAAGTGTGCGTCTAGGCGGATGGTAATAGGAGACGAGGGACATGATGTTTTTACCCAGGTTCGGGCCCTCTCGATGGAGGTAAAACCCTACGTCCTGCCTGATTAATATTGATGATATGAGTAGTACAAGAGTAGATCTAGCACGAGATCAGAGAGGCTAAACCCTAGAAGCTAGCCTATGGTATGATTGTATGTTGTCCTACGGACTAAAACCCTCCGGTTTATATAGACACCGAAGAGGGCTAGGGTTACACAGAGTCGGTTACAATGGTAGGAGATCTACATATCCGTATCGCCAAGCTTGCCTTCCACGCCAAGGAAAGTCCCTTCCGGACACGGGACGAAGTCTTCAATCTTGTATCTTCATAGTCCAGGAGTCCGGCCGAAGGTATAGTCCAGCTATCCGGACACCCCCTAATCCAGGACTCCCACAGTAGCCCCTGAACCGGTGTGCAGATTATCTTCGGCATTGCAAGGCGGGTTCCTCCTCCAAGTACTTCATAGAAGATTTTGAACACAAAGGTAGTGTCCGGCTCTACAAAATAAGTTTCCACATATTGCCATAGAGAGAATAATATTTACACAAATCTAATCTGCTGACGTATTCCGTAGCGTGACATCACACCATGGCCAAGTCTTTATTCGAATCGTTTTACTGTCCCACCTCAGTGCGTTTAGCGAGGCAGTTTCCTTGGCACGTCTTGTCAAAGTAGAGATTGTGTCCCCTTATTCCGGGATTCTCATCAATATGGCGTGGGTAACCCAACCGCGCCATTGATTACCGTGCTGGGGAGATAAGCGAGTTTTACCAGGCTGGTGGGGACGCATAGTTGCGTCTGCCCATATAAGGGGATAAGGATCCACCTTTTCATCCACGCCTTCTTCCTCCTTTGCCTATCCATTTCCACGCACTCGAGCTCCAGCGCCCAAGTCCGCACACCCTACCTCAACCTTCTCCAGCCATGTCCGGAGCGGGAGGCAAGTGGATGGTCTCCTCCGTCACAGAGGGACACATTAAAAAACTAAGGAAGGCCGGATACTTGTCTAACGACATTGCGCACCGGCTTCCCGAATAGGGGCAGATCATCCCCACCCCTAGGCCCCATGAGAGGTGGTGTTCCTCCCCCATTTCCTTCGCGGACTGGGCTTCTGTCTCCAGCCATTTGTCCGAGGGCTCATGTTCTACTATGGCCTGGATTTCCACGATCTGGCCCTGAACTTTGTCCTCAACATCTCGGCGTTTATCGTCGTGTGTGAGGCTTTCTTCTGCATCCGCCCCCATTTCGGCCTATGGCTCAAGACTTTCAATGTCAAGCCGAAGGTGGTGCGCCACACCCAGGCGAAGTGCGGAGGCGCCATGGTGGGCAAGATGCCCAACGTCCTATGGCTCGAGGGCTCCTTCATGGAGACCCTAAAGGGGTGGCAATCAGGGTGGTTTTACATCACTGAGCCGCGCGACCCTGAATGGGTCGCAGCCCCCGAGTTTCGATCCGGACCCCCTATGCGGCTCACCTCCTGGAAAGAGACGAGCCTGTCGTGGGGTATAAAAGGAGAGCTGACCGGACTCCAAACATGCGTCCAAACCCTGGTGGACAAGAAGCTCAAACTTGTCAACGTAGTCCAGGTTATGCTCATCCGCCGGATCCTCCTGTGTCAACAATGGGCTTTCAACCCGTGGGAGTTCGACTCGGTGCGGCACTGAACTCTGAGCAGGCTCTTCGACATGATGTACGAAGATGCCTGGAAGGTGCTTTTCAAGGGCGCCGAGGCCCCCGCATCCGCTACTGAGGATCGCGGATTCAGCATGCAGCGTCACGCTCGTGCGGTAAGCTGTTTTTACCTTTTACAGGGTATTAGTTTTTCATAGTTTGACTCCATGCGGGATCTAAGCTCCCTTACCTTTGACAGGATTGGCAGGAGACGTCCGGACAGATCAACTGTCCGGCTCCTTTGCCTAAAGGCCCAGTGGACGCTCGCTTAGCGAAGCTGCTGGTTCTGGCACCCTATGTGGTGCCGGAGAAGAAGGCCAAGAAGAAGGCCACGAGGACTCGAAAGAGTGCCCGGTGCCAGGAGGTGTCAGATTCATCATCCAACGACTCTAAGGCGCACTCCTCCCATGAAGACGAGGAGGAGGAAGAAGAGACCTCTCCCCCTCCAGTGGGGGGAGGTAAGAAAAGGAAGGCCGCCCCAACTGGGGAGGCCGAAGGGTCCAAGAAGGGGAAGACCCCTCCTCCGGACTTCTCCACCAATGCCGACAACGGCGAAGAGGAGTGGCCGCACGGGGCCAAGCCCCTGGCGAGATCGTAAGTATCCGGATACCAGAGTGATTCATAGTATTCCCCCATTGCACAGCTTTTCCTTACGTCGAACATGTTTATGTAGTCCACCCAAAGACCGCCTCGACGTGTCGTCGAGCGGTTCCCTGGATTCGTCGGATGTGAATTCGCTTCCAACGGCTACCTCCCCCCATCCTACGGACGACGCCGCGGTGGCGTCCCAACAGGTTCCAAGCTAGGAGGAGGTGGTCCTGGAGGCGCCGCAAGGCGACCTCCTGGACTCTAGGCGTAAAGGGGATAGAACCCCCAAGGGCTCCAAGTACGTCCTTGAGCCGGACACCGCACCGGAACCTTTAACGGTTCCGGACTCCGGTAGGCAGCTTCCTTCCAAGAGGAGCAAGCTGAAAGTGCAACTATCCCTAGGTGGTTTTGGTAATTCATAACAACATATAGCTCATTGAGCTAATGCTATTCCAAGATGATTATTTCAGGAAAGCTCAATGATTGGCATGGCATGGATGTGAAAGTGGAACCCTCAAAATGCTAAGGACAAAGGATTGGCTCAAGCTCAAAAGCTCAAGACTCTTCATTTTATATTTTAGTGATCCAAGATCACATTGAGTCTTTAGGAAAAGCCAATACTATCAAGGAGGGATGAGGTGTTGCTTAATGAGCCTCTTGCTTCATGTGCTTAGTGATATGCTCCAAAACCCTCAACTACTTTCCCATATCCACATATGACCTAAACCCTAAGCCAAACTCGGTCCTACCGATTCTTCCTATCCGGCGCCATCGAGTTTCACTTGTCATTAGCCACTGCCAAACCCTAGCAATTCGGTCCTACCGATAGGGATCTCGCTCTCACCGACATGGGGTTGCAAACTCTCTGTTTCCCTTCCGTAACTTTTCGGTCTCACCGAAAGAGAGAATCGGTCCCACCGAGATTGCAATGTAAACTCAGTGTTTCCCCTTTGTAACTTTTCGGTCTCACCGAGTTCCACTCGGTCTCACCGAAAGAGCAAATCGGTCCCACCGAGTTTGCCTGACCAACTCTCTGGTTAGCTAATTACCAAATTCGGTCTCACCGAGTTTGTGTAATCGGTCTCACCGAGATTACGTTATGCCCAAACCCTAACCATATCGGTCCTACCGAGTTGCATGTCAGTCCCACCGAAAATCTCTAACGGTCACTAGGTTTGCATTTTCAGTCCGACCGAGTTTATTGATTCGGTCCCACCAAGATTGGAAAACTGTGTAACGGTTGGATTTTGTGTGGAGGCTATATATACCCCTCCACCTTCTTCTCATTCAAGGAGAGAGCCATCAGAACACACACATCATTCCAACTCATATGTTCTGAGAGAGAACCACCTACTCATGTGTTGAGACCAAGACATTCCATTCCTACCATATGAATCTTGATCTCTAGCCTTTCCAAGTTGCTTTCCACTCAAATCTTCTTTCCACCAAATCCAAATCCTATGAGAGAGAATTGAGTGTTGGGGAGACTATCATTTGAAGCACAAGAGCAAGGAGTTCATTACCTACACACCATTTGTTACTTCTTGGAGAGTGGTGTCTCCTAGATTGGCTAGGTGTCACTTGGGAGCCTCCGACAAGATTGTGGAGTTGAACCAAGGAGTTTGTAAGGGCAAGGAGATCGCCTACTTCGTGAAGATCTACCGCTAGTGAGGCAAGTCCTGTGTGGGCGATGGCCATGGTGGGATAGACAAGGTTGCTTCTTCATGGACCCTTTGTGGGTGGTTGCTTCTTCGTGGACCCTTCGTGGGTGGAGCCCTGTATGGACTCGCGCAACCGTTACCCTTGGGTGGAGCCCTGTGTGGACTCGTGCAACCGTTACCCTTCGTGGGTTGAAGTCTCCATCAACGTGGATGTAGGATAGCACCACCTATCCGAACCACGGGGAAAACATCCGTGTCTCCAATTGCGTTTGAATTCTCCAAACCCTTCCCTTTACATTCTTGCAAGTTGCATGCTTTACTTTCCGCTGCCTATATACTCTTTGCATGCTTGCTTGAATTATGTGATGATTGCTTGACTTCTCCTAAATTAGCTAAAATCTGCCAAGAACTAAAATTGGGAAAAGGTTAAGTTTTTATTTGGTCAAGTAGTCTAATCACCCCCCTCTAGACATACTTTCGATCCCACAAGTGGTATCAGAGCTTTGGTCTCCATTTGCTTTGATCTCCATAGCTTTTGGTGGTCATAGCGTTGATTTCACAACCTAGGAGAGTATGGCGTCTAGCGAGGGAAATTATCACCGTAGAGGTCCTTACTTTGATGGCACTAATTTTGCTAGTTGGAAGCATAAAATGAAAATGCATATTCTTGGACATAACCCCGCCTTTTGGGCTATTGTGTGTGTTGGTTTGCAAGGTGACTTCTTTGATGGGAGAGAACCGAACTCCGTCAAGGAATCCAAGTTGGATGTGCTTCAGAGCCAACTTGAGAAGTTCAAGATGAAGGATGGTGAAGGTGTCGCTGAAATGTACTCTAGGCTTGCTCTCATCACAAATGAGATTGCCGGCTTAGGAAGTGAAGAGCTGACCGATAAATTCATCATCAAGAAGATTCTAAGAGCCTTGGATGGAAAATATGATACCGCGTGCACATTGATCCAAATGATGCCCAATTACAAAGATCTCAAGCCAACGGAGGTGATTGGAAGAACTGTTGCTCATGATATGTCACTTAAGGATAAAGAGGAACTTCACAACAAATCAAGTGGTGCCTATAAAGTCTCATATGAAGCCCCTACATCATCAAGTGAGAAACAAGACTTCAATGAAGAATTGAGCTTAATGGTGAAGAACTTCAACAAGTTCTACAAGAGTAGAAGCAAAGATAGAAGCTCCAAGTCAAGGTCCTACAATGACAAAAGATCTTCTAGTTGAGAGCGAAACTGCTACAATTGTGGAAGACCCGGACACTATTCCAATGAGTGTACGGCTCCCTACAAGAGAAGAGAAGATTCTCCAAAAAGAAGAAGCAAAGGATCACCACCAAGAGAGAGAAGGAGTAGAGATGATTGTTATGAATGAAGATACTCACGGAGAAGCAAGGATTCGGAAAGGAAGGAAAAATCATCAAGGAGATACACAAGACGAAGACATCAAGCTCATGTTGGTGAATGGGTATCCGGCTCCGACTCCGACAGCCACTCCGAGAGAAGTTATTACTCCGGCTCCGATTATACTCAAGATGAAGGTGTTGCTGGTCTAGCACTTGTGTCAACCAACTCATACGACATATTTGATTCACCAAATGAAGGACTTGTAAGATGCTTCATGGCTAAAGGCCCAAAGGTATCACACCCCGAGTATGTTGATTTCAGTAGTGATGAAGATGACTTGTTAGGTGATGATTTGCTTGGTGACAACTCTAGTGATGAATACTATGATGAAATGCCAATTAAACATGCTAATCAAGATAAAACGAATGACAATGATAAGGAGAAGATTGAGGCCCTAACTAAAGAAATAAACACTCTTAAGTTAGCTCATGAAACCATCTTCGAAGATCATCGAGAACTTTTAAGAGCTCATGAGAAATTACGCTTTGAAAAGCTCAATCTTGAGCAAGAGCATGAGTTCTTAAAGGCAATCAATGATGATCTCCGCAAGAAAAGTTCTTCTTACATTGCCAAGCGTTTACTCCTATCCACTTACATGCCTCAAGTCAAGTCTAGTAACAAGAAAGATTCTTCCTCTAGTAGTAACAATGATCATGCTAAATCCAATATTGTTACTTCTAGTAGCTCTCTTGATTCCACTAATGATTCTCTTAGCCAAGTTACACTTGAGCAAGAAAATAGCTTATTGAAGGGAATTATAGAGAAAGGAGTGTACAAAAGCCTTGCCGGGAGTAAGCAATTCGAGGAAATTGTGCGCAAGCAAGGAATGCACCGGAAGAATCAAGGTATTGGTTTTGAACGAAAGTTCAATGCCAATGGAGTTGAGTGGGAAGAAGATCAATACCCCAAGACAAAGTTTGTCCCTCAACAAGAGAAGTATACTTCTTTCAAGGGGACACAAGCTCAAGATGATCTTCCACCACAAGACTACAAGCAAAAAGTCAAGGACAAGCTTCAAGAGGAAATTGATGCATTTGAAGAAGCTCCAAAGACCTTAGTCAAGTGGATTCCCAAGACTACTTCAAGTTCAACTTCATCAAGTATGACTACAACTCCAAGGATTCCCATCAAGACGGTGTGGATCCAAAAGAAGAAGAACTAGAGAGTTCTTGAGGGTGACTCCGCCAACATACTCCACTCTTATCATTTTGGCAAGAACAAGTGCAATCAACTTCCACATCTTGCACTAGTTCAAGGAGACACAAACCCTCTTGCTGGTAAGACAAGGGACAAGGTAATCTAAAAGTTTTCATGGACATCATCTTTTGTGTGCATCACTCTATGTCTATGGATATCCTTGCTTGTTCCTTGTGGGACTAACCCATGTAGGTATTGAAAGTGCAATTCACTCAAATGGATAGCTCCAAGAGATCTACATCAACATTGAGCATCCACATCTTCAATATCTACATGAAGTCATCATCGACAAAACCCAAGGTTAGTTCATCCCTCTTAGGGGGGATATCACATCTAGGGGGAGCTTTACTCTAAGACTTGAGCTAAAGCAACTCTAAAGATGTGAACAAAACAATGCTTTATGTAAAAGTGGTAACCCCACTTGAGCTTAAACGATGAGTATGACCTATGATCAAGTGTTCTCACTTGACTCCTAAGTCAATATACCCATATATAGATGACCTACTCATCGCAAATTGCTTGATAGATGCTAGAATTGGTTGTGCATGCCTTGCCACATATTTCATTTGCCATCTTATTGTGTGAGCATGCTGGTTGCATATTTTACTCATTCGAAGACATCCACTTGTTGTTTTGATTGTTTGGTTTTATCTTCTTTTGCCAAGTGGATGGACAAGAATGCCTAAGAACCTCCTCTAGCTATCTATGCTTTTCTCGTCTCAAACTCTATTCATGTTGCATCACAAAATTTGATCAAGTCAGACTCGAACCACTCTGTGTGAGGAGCGCTCGGAGTCCCCGATTTGTCATAGACTTAAACTTCCAAAACCTCTTTATGATTCTCGGTCTGACCGATACTCCACCTTCGGTCCTACCGAGATCATTAAGTTGATCTAGGTTTTCGATCTCGGTGCAACCGATTTGAACATTTCGGTCACACCGAGTTTCAGTAACTGCTTGTAGTTATGAATCTCGGTGCCACCGAGTTGTTCCACTTGGTCACACCGACAGGGTCGGGCTATATATAGTCACGGGAATTTTTTTGGAAATTTCTCCGAACCCCTTCGCCCGCGCAATAGCCTGCTCTGCCCTCGTGGTCTCCGGATCGTCTTCTCGCCGCCAGCAGCCTCCAGTCGCTGGTCTCCGTCGCTGTCAACGGGAATTCTGCTCCGCCGTTGCCGCCGTAGCAAGTCCCCGCCGAACTAGGGTATGGACTTGATCTTTGTGCTATTCCCCAACCTGATTCCTAGCACATTGTGATCATATTGATTCTAGCCACGATTGAAACACTCCTATCCAGTCAAAACGCTCATAGATTAGGTCTGATTCGAAAATTCTAGGTTTAGGTTTCCGCCGAAACTATCTCGGACCCACCGAGTTGAAAAACTCGGTCCCACCGATTTGGCTTATGCCATTGCACAAGTGAGACTCGGTCTGACTGAGAATTACTTATCGGTGTGACCGATTTTTGAACTTAGTGAAACCCTAGCAGTCTCGATGCCACCGAACTGTGACTCGGTCCTACCGAGTTCACTAGTTTAGGTTCCAAAACTGCTTCGGTATCACCGAGTTTGAAAATCAGTAGATCTGAGATGATTTCAGTGAGAAACTAAAACTAAGTTTTTGGATCATTCTTTTGCAAAAATCTCTGCATTTTGTGATGCTCATCCACTCTATCTCTTCTATAATCTATTCACAGGGTCAGCAGTCAGTTTGCAGCATGTCTGATCAAAGTGATAGCCAAAATATGTCAGAGTAGCAAGTGGTGATGAGTGAGGGCACTAGTCCCTCAAGTTCTTCTGATGAAGGCAGCAGGAGCACTCCTAGCAATTTGCCAAAGGCTGCCACAAGACAGAGGAAGAAGAGAGCTTCAGACTCTAAAGATGAGGACTATGTGGCAGAGGAAGAGGCCACTTCCAAGAGAATTGAGCCAGCTCAAGGCACTAAGCCAGGTCTGAAAATCAAAAGGCCAGCAGGCAGGCAACCAATGTCAAAGGCCAGAATGTCAACTGAGAAGCCCATAGAGCCAGTTGCAGCTGAGGGCAAGAAAAGAAAGGAAAGGGTGAAGAAGACTGTGGCTAGAGTGCTTGGCAAAGCTTCCATCATGGAAGAGGAGGAAGAAGAAGAGGCAGCTGCACCAGCGCCCAAGGCACCCAAGCTAATGGGAGATGCCATAAAATCAGGGGGAGCTGCTTCCAAGGCCAAGTCAGCTCCAAAGCCAAAGCTTAAGAGAAATACAAGGAGCATTCCTGCAGCTGAGAAGAACAAGGCCCCAGTGCCTGAGACTGTTGCTGGAGAAGAGGAAGAGAATGTCCTGAGAAAGCTAAAGCCCAAGATCCCAGACCACAACGATGCTCATCCTGTGGCTGAGGATATGAAGCTTTGGAGAGATTCAGGGCTGAGGAAATGGAGAGAAGCAGACCCATATGCTTCAAGGAGAAGGACAGCAGTGGACTACAGATTTCACACCAAGGAGCAGCAAGATTTCTATGAGACTGTGCTGCTAGATAAGAAGCCCATTGTATGTGATATGAGATGGGTCGACTGGGAATATATCAAGGAAAACGAGGAGCACTATCCTGGAGTGCAAGACAACTTCATAGCTTGTGGAGTAGCTGACTTTGTTGGGCAGAAGCTCACAAAGTGGAACGAGGAGCTTATCATGCAGTTCTACTCCACGGCACACTTTTATCCAGACGGGAGGATCACATGGATGTCTGAGGGTACGAGGTACCAATCCACAATTGCTGAGTGGGCACAGATCATTAATGCCCCAGAGGAGCAAGATGATGACTTGGATATCTATGCCAAGAAGAAGATGGACCATAACTCCATGTCCAATATGTACTAGGAAATTCCCAATGAAGCTCTTGACATCTTCAAATTTGGGTCTGTGCATTACCTTCTGTCAGGACTGCCTACGATCAGTTGGATACTAAGGCACACCTTACTGCCCAAGTCTGGAGATGACAAGATGATCAGAGGCCATGCTATCAACTTGCTACATGTGTTTGATGTGCCTCAGAAGTTCAAGGTGATGAGCCTCATAGTGGAAACAATCAAGAGGACTGCAGCAGATCAGAAGAGGAGCTGCGGATATGCCCCTCAAATTCAGGAGCTCATCAACTCCAAGATGGGCACGGGCATATATCTATTGGACAAGGAACACCTGCCCATCCGTCTAGATTTCGAGGACAATCAAGTTGTCATGACTGAGAACGAGCCATCATCTGCCCAAGCATATGCAAAGAAGGAGAAGGCGAGGAAGGAGAAAGCTGCCAAGATGCCTACTCAAGAGGAGGCATCTGTGTATTTCTTGAAGACTAAACAAGAGCAGCTTGGTTACTTGATTGCATCCACGCCGAGGATTGAGCAAAGTCTGGCCACCCTCACTCAGAATCAGCAGAGCCTAGAGAGAATCATGGAACAAAAGTTCTATGACTTGGATGTCAAAGTAACGGAAGTTCAGTCTGCAGTGGAGCAGCTCCAGGAGGACATGCAGGAGAGGAGAGGCAGGACTACCACTCATGCCTTTTCCAGAGTGCCACGAGGCCCCAGGTCATCTGCCGTGCAAGTTGCTGACACCAGAGCCACCACTTCAGCACCAGCTACAGCCTCAGCTCCAGCGTCTACTTCAGCTCCAACTCCAGCGTCTACTTCAGCATCTACCGAAGCCTTTGTCCTTGGAGTGATCCGGACTCCACCACCACCAGAAGATCAAGCCTGAGCGTCGATTTAGCACTATGCATTTTCTAGGAACTTTTTGGTAACTTGTTGCCAAAGGGGGAGAAGATGAAGATGTACAGATCATAGGATTCGAGAGAGAGAGTGTTGCTTTTCTCTCTTGCTTTATTTGGTGGTTTTTTGAACTTGTTTTCTTTTGAGTGCTTGAGATACTACGTCATTATTTGTGAGACATTGATGATCATGTGTTTGATCATAAGCTACACTTAATGCTTGCTTATTGCTATTATACTATCAATCTTGTGTGATCATTCACTTTTCTTGGTGATGAGTGCATGTATTTCATTCTTATCATTTTGAGCGCTCCACCAAGATGTATGTGACATGGAAGAGTAACCCATGACTCTAACTCCTTGTGCATTTGCAGTCCAAAGCAAATTTTAAATATGCACAAATTTAGGGGGAGCTCTTACTTATCACATACTTCTCAAAGCGACGATATATTTCTTGCTTATTATCATTTGTCGAAGCTTTGATCTATATGTTTTCATCAATTACCAAAAAGGGGGAGATTGAAAGTGCAACTATCCCTAGGTGGTTTTGGTAATTGATAACAACATATAGCTCATTGAGCTAATGCTATTCCAAGATGATTATTTCAGGAAAGCTCAATGATTGGCATGGCATGGATGTGAAAGTGGAACCCTCAAAATGCTAAGGACAAAGGATTGGCTCAAGCTCAAAAGCTCAAGACTCTTCATTTTATATTTTAGTGATCCAAGATCACATTGAGTCTTTAGGAAAAGCCAATACTATCAAGGAGGGATGAGGTGTTGCTTAATGAGCCTCTTGCTTCATGTGCTTAGTGATATGCTCCAAAACCCTCAACTACTTTCCCATATCCACATATGACCTAAACCCTAAGCCAAACTCGGTCCTACCGATTCTTCCTATCCGGCGCCACCGAGTTTCACTTGTCATTAGCCACTGCCAAACCCTAGCAATTCGGTCCTACCGATAGGGATCTCGGTCTCACCGAGATGGGGTTGCAAACTCTCTATTTCCCTTTCGTAACTTTTTGGTCTCACCGAAAGAGCGAATCGGTCCCACCGAGATTGCAATGTAAACTCAGTGTTTCCCCTTTGTAACTTTTCGGTCTCACCGAGTTCCACTCGGTCTCACCGAAAGAGCAAATCGGTCCCACCGAGTTTGCCTGACCAACTCTCTGGTTAGCTAATTACCAAATTCGGTCTCACCGAGTTTGTGTAATCGGTCTCACCGAGATTACTTTATTCCCAAACCCTAACCATATCGGTCCTACCGAGTTGCATGTCAGTCCCACCGAAAATCTCTAACGGTCACTAGGTTTGCATTTTCGGTCCGACCGAGTTTATTAATTTGGTCCCACCGAGATTGGAAAACTGTGTAACGGTTGGATTTTGTGTGGAGGCTATATATACCCCTCCACCTTCTTCTCATTCGAGGAGAGAGCCATCAGAACACACACATCATTCCAACTCATATGTTCTGAGAGAGAACCACCTACTCATGTGTTGAGACCAAGACATTCCATTCCTACCATATGAATCTTGATATCTAGCCTTCCCAAGTTGCTTTCCACTCAAATCTTCTTTCCACCAAATCCAAATCCTATGAGAGAGAATTGAGTGTTGGGGAGACTATCATTTGAAGCACAAGAGCAAGGAGTTCATTACCTACACGCCATTTGTTACTTCTTGGAGAGTGGTGTCTCCTAGATTGGCTAGGTGTCACTTGGGAGCCTCCGACAAGATTGTGGAGTTGAACCAAGGAGTTTGTAAGGGCAAGGAGATCACCTACTTCGTGAAGATCTACCGCTAGTGAGGCAAGTCCTGTGTGGGCGATGGCCATGGTGGGATAGACAAGGTTGCTTCTTCGTGGACCCTTTGTGGGTGGTTGCTTCTTCGTGGACCCTTCGTGGGTGGAGCCCTGTGTGGACTCGCGCAACCGTTACCCTTGGGTGGAGCCCTGTGTGGACTCGCGCAACCATTACCCTTCGTGGGTTGAAGTCTCCATCAACGTGGATGTAGGATAGCACCACCTATCCGAACCACGGGAAAAACATCCGTGTCTCCAATTGCGTTTGAATTCTCCAAACCCTTCCCTTTACATTCTTGCAAGTTGCATGCTTTACTTTCCGCTGCCTATATACTCTTTGCATGCTTGCTTGAATTATGTGCTGATTGCTTGACTTGTCCTAAATTAGCTAAAATCTACCAAGAACTAAAATTGGGAAAAGGTTAAGTTTTTATTTGGTCAAGTAGTCTAATCACCCCCCTCTAGACATACTTTCGATCCCACACAAGCTACCGAGCCGGCGACCTCTGTCCAACCGGAGGCACCGGACAATTTGCTGGAGGTGCTTAACGGCACCTCCATCGACGAGGAGCACCGCACTATTATGAGTGTGGTGATCTAGAAGGTTCAGTCCGCCAAGAGCGGACTGACTGAAGCCTGTGCCAGCCTTCTAACAGGCTTTGAGGTAAGTAAAGAATATGTAAAAATATTACCGCATAGACAGTAGCCCCTGATGCTCTGTTCGGCGTTCGGAAAGAAAAGCCGAAGAGAGGATCTAATAACATTCGCAGGAGTCTAACATAATCAAGTCAATATGCGTATGCAGGCTTCGCTGCTGGCCTCCGCCGCACTGACTGTGGAGGTGGATACGCTGAAGCAAAACCTCGCGCGGTCCGAGAACGAGCTCGGCCATGCCAAGAGGCAACTCGAGGAGAAGGAAGGTAAGTAATACCTTGCGCAAGTATATAGAGAAGATGTGGTTGCAAAAAATGAGAGGATCAACGTGCTATTATAGGGGCACGACCGAGGTGGCAACCCTTAAGAAAGCGCTGTCCGAGGCCAAAAACAGAGCGGCCGCGGAGCGCATAGAGAGAGGGAAGCAGGAGGCGCGGGTGGAGGAGGTGCAGAAAGAGCTCCAGGCTCTCGTGAAAAAACATGAGAGTTTGGAGCTTGACTCAAGGACGCAAGCGTCCGAGCTTGCGGCAATCCTCGAAAGCGCAAAGTCTGCCAAGGCCGAAGCCCAGAAAGCCCTCCAAGAAATTGAAGCGATGAAGAAGATAGCGGCGGGTAAGGCGTTCATTATGCAAAGTAAGCACGTGAAAGTGAATTACTTGTTACTTACCCGAGTCCGGAACTCTCTAGGAGCATTTGCAGATTTGCCCCGTAGTGCGTCTGATGCCGCCGCCTACTACCGATCCAAGGAGGGGAGCTCGACGGAGAAGGTGTTTTGGTCTCAGTATGCTGAGGCCGGACACCTGGTGCCTTTGAGTGACCAGCTAAAGCAAATGGTCGAGCTCCACAAGGTGGCCGAACAGGCCATAAAGGGCCTCGTAGTTCGGCTTTGGCCTGGAGAGGCTCTGCCTAGGAGCTACTTCGGGCTAGTGAGGCGGCTGCTGGATGCCTGTCCACAGCTTGAAGTAATCAAGTGCTCCGTCTACATCGAAGGTGCCCATAGGGCGCTTGCCCGTGCTAAAGTGCACTGGGGCAAGATGGATGCAGAGAAGCTGGTGAAGGACGGGCCACCGCCGGGCAAGGAGCATCGCGTCCCGGAAGCGTATTATGAGGGTGTCCTGAAGGGTGCTCGCCTTATAGCGGATGAATGCTCCAAAAATGTAATTTTTGAGTAAACTCGCATTTGTGATCCTGTACGCTAAAAACTTGTCCATATGCGCTAAGAAACGCTTTTGAATTTAAAATATTACCTTCTGTGTGGCCATTTATCAAATTTGAGAGATGGCGAGTCGTCGGCTTCTGCCCCGTGCCATGAGTGCTGGGGTGTTCGTTATAAACATGAGCGCTCTTTTTCCCATTCTTGGGTCCTTCGAGGGAGGCGCTCAACACAACGAACAAGGCAATCGGACTATAATGCTTGAACACTCCCACTTAGCCATATAATTCTATAATTTTAAATTTCAGCGAAGCCCCTAGTGTTCGGAAGACCGAGTTCGGGGCGCTATCCACGCCTAGGCCGGACAAAGCCGACTCCTCGCTCTAAGCGGCATAAGTCTTTAGGGACTCGAAAACCTCTCGAATAGCGACCAGCTCTCGCCTCATCATGACGGTCAGTTTTAGCTTTCTCTACTGAGGTGCTTAGCCCAGCTCAACTGGGGCACAATTGCAGTAGTTCTCCTAGTGCTACCTTAGCCGATATAACGGAACGTAAGGTACCAAAACATAGGAGCCGGGCAAACCCAACTATTGACCCAAGACATGATTCGGAGCCGATGCATATAATGCTATAAGTTCGGGGTGTCGCACTTGTGAAAGTGTTCGGACTTCTCACACCGTATTGTGGGGTACTTAAGCCCCTGGCGTATTGGCTG
Organism: Triticum dicoccoides; assembly: GCF_002162155.2. Taxonomy (NCBI): domain Eukaryota; kingdom Viridiplantae; phylum Streptophyta; class Magnoliopsida; order Poales; family Poaceae; genus Triticum; species Triticum dicoccoides. The sequence goes on along the minus strand of NC_041386.1, from coordinate 124,830,098 downwards.
TACCAAAGTGTACGGGTGCAACATGTCATTAATGAACATATATTCGTAAAAAAGAGTAATGCAATAATAGACGGAAGCTATGCATTATTTACTTAAAAAGGCTGCGATCAAAGCAGAATGATACAAATAGTGCAATAAGCAAAAGATGGGACTATTTAACATGTCCTTTCTAGGGGCGAGCTGCGGAATGTTATGTGAAACAGGTATACTGCTCGTTATAGAGACGACCTTAGAGTTCCATAGTGCGGCGTAGCTTTCTGCTTCCCTGGTTGTATCGTTTGTGCGGCAATTGTACTGCCGGACAAGCCTTCTGAAGAATGGAGTCCTGAAAATAAGAGAAAATTAAGAAATCGGCAGCCCCTAGTGCGGTTTAAGCCGCATTTCAGGCGTGCCGTGATGGTGCCCCTCCCCCTGTGCCCATGGTATTTCCAGAGCGTAGTTATGTATGCGCAACACTGGTTTCGCAAGTTCGCGAGGGCTGGGGTTGGGGCCGCATTGCTACGCTTGCTCGGAACGTGCCAGGCGGTCTTGTTGTAGGTTACTCCGGGCGCGCTTGACGGTATCCAGAAGTTTGATGGCCGGACTGGAGAATTGCCTTGAGAGGCTGCTTTGTACTTCCGCTACGATAGCCGCCGTATGCTCCTCCATTCGGAGAGAGCATTTGGTGTTTCCATTGACCATAATGACTCCTCGAGGGCCTGGCATCTTGAGCTTGAGGTATGCGTAGTGTGGCACCGCATTGAACTTGGCAAATGCGGTTCGCCCGAGCAGTGCGTGATAGCTACTGCAGAACGGGACTATGTCGAAGATTAACTCCTCGCTTTGAAAATTATCCGGAGATCCGAAGACCACTTCAAGTGTAACTGAGCCTGTACAGTTGGCCTCTACACCTGGTATGACGCCTTTAAAGGTCATTTTAGTGGGTTTGATACTCGAGGGATCGATGCCCATTTTCCGCACTGTATCCTGGTAAGGCAGGTTCAGGCGGCTGTCGCTGTCCATAAGGACTCTAGTGAGGTGAAATCCGTCAATAATTGGGTCTAGAACCAGTGCGGCGAATCCGCCATGATGGATGCTAGTGGGGTGGTCCCTTCGATCAAAAGTGATCGGGCAGGAAGACCATGGGTTGAGCTTTGGAGCGACTGGCTCCATCGCGTATACGTCCCTTAGCGCATGCTTCCACTCCCTCTTGGGGACGTGGGTTGCGTATATCATGTTCACCGTCCGCACTTGTGGGGGAAAACCTTTCTGTCCACTGTTGTTCGGCGGGCGGGGCTCCTCCTCGTCATCGCTATGCAGCCCCTTGTCTCTGCTTTCGGCATTTAACTTGCCTGCCTGCTTGAACACCCAACAATCCCTGTTGGTGTGATTGGCTGGTTTTTCGGGGGTGCCATGTATCTGGCATGAGCGGTCGAGTATTCGGTCCAAACTGGACGGGCCCGGAGTATTTCTTCTGAATGGCTTTTTCCGCTGACCGGGTTTAGAGCCTCTGAATCCGGCATTAACTGCCGTATCCTCAGCATTGTCGCTGTTAATGCGGCGCTTTTGCTTGTTGCGACGCGACCTGCCACTGCTGTCCTTGGTATCCGAATTACCAGAGCTCTTGGTCATGTTATTGCTGCGAGCTAGCCAGCTATCTTCTCCCGCGCAAAAGCGGGTCATAAGTGTTGTGAGGGCTGCCATAGATTTCGGCTTTTCCTGTCCTAGGTGCCTTGCAAGCCACTCGTCGCGGATGTTATGCTTGAAGGCTGCTAGGGCCTCTGTGTCCGGACAGTCGATGATTTGATTTTTCTTGGTTAGGAACCGTGTCCAGAATTGTCTGGCCGATTCCTCTGGCTGCTGAATTATGTGGCTAAGGTCATCGGTGTCTGGTGGTCGCACATAAGTGCCCTGGAAATTGTTGAGGAATGCGGTTTCCAGGTCCTCCCAACAACCAATTGATTCTGCTGGCAAGCTGTTAAGCCAATGCCGAGCTGGTCCTTTAAGCTTGAGTGGGAGGTATTTGATGGCGTGTAGGTCATCACCGCGGGCCATGTGGATATGAAGGAGATACTCCTCGATCCATACCGCAGGATCTATTGTGCCATCATATGATTCGATGTTCACGGGTTTGAAACCCTCGGGGATTTGATGATCCATTACTTCATCTATGAAGCATAGTGGGTGTGCGGCGCCTCTGTATTGGGCCATATCACGACGCAGCTCAAACGAGCTTTGTCTACTGTGTTTGGCCTGGTCGGATTTACTGTATCCAGCGTGACGATTACCGTCTCGTGCCGTGGGGCGCCCATGCGATCCACAGATCGATCTTGTTTGCCTTGCCTTGTCTTCCAATATATCTCGCAGGTCTGGCGCATTTTTCCTGTGCCTTGGTATTTTTTGAGCGGCGCCGGGGTGCGGCTTGAGTGGAGGGCCAAGAGGCCTCTCTGTCACGGCCACGGGGTGGCCGGTCGGCCGCATCATGCGCTGGTGATGTAGGTTTAGGTGCTTCCTCCTCTAATCGGGGTAGCAACCTCCGCTTTGGGTAGCTCTTAGAGGGGCGTTCGAGTTCATACTCTTTGGCCGCAAGGACTTCAGTCCATCTGTCGGCTAGCAAATCTTGATCAGCCCTAACCTGTTGCTATTTTTTCTTGAGGCTGCTCGCTGTGGCCATAAGCCTGCGTTTGAAATGCTCTTGTTCGACGGGATCCTCCGGCACGACAAATTCGTCATCGTCGAGGCTTGCCTCGTCTTCGGAGGGAGGCATATAATTATCGTCCTCGACCTTTCTGTCTGCCGCTCTCTCATGAGGGCTGGTTTCTCCATCCTCCTGTGCTGAATCTTGCTGGAGGTGGTTGTCTTCGGCACTGTCCGGGGTGTTATTATCTCCCGTGTCGGAATCACCATTTTTTCTTTGGCGGGATTTAGAGCGGCACCGCTGACGCTGGCGCTTAGGCTGCTTCTTGGAGGGGTCATCCTCCGCTGTTGCATCAGCGTTGCCTTCTTTTGGGGTGTCCACCATGTATATATCATACGACGAGGTGGCTTTCCAGTGCCCTATAGGCGCTGGTTCTTGATCGTCTCCTGCATCGGCGTCCATACCATCGATGTCTTCGGAGTCGAAGTCGAGCATGTCGGTTAAATCATCGACGGTGGCTACGAAGTGGGTGGTGGGTGGGCTTTGAATTTCTCATCATCCGCATCCCAACCTTGCTGACCATAGTCCGGCCAGGGCTCTCCTGATAAAGAGAGAGACTTTAGTGAATTCAGAATATCGCCGAAGGGCGAGTGCTAAAAGATGTCCGCGACGGTGAACTCCATGATCGGTGCCCAATCGGGTTCGATCGGTAGGGGCACGGAGGGCTCGGAGTTTGGAGAGGAGTCCGACTCCTTGGAGTCACGGGCTTCGCAGAAAATAGGGCTGGTGTTTGGCTCGATCGTCGTAGGGATTGCAGCCCCCGAGGCGGTGTCCAACCACCCATCCTCGATTGGCGCAGTTGGCTCCGAATTAAGGGTCAGAGCTGATGCGGGTGCGGCCTCCAGGGCACTGTTCGGCGGTAGAGCTAGATCATGCCCATCGTGACAGTGCGGAGTGCTCGGCTGCGGCTCGAACCCATCGAAGATCGAGTCTCCGTGGAGGTCGGCCGTGTAGTTCAAACTTCCAAATCTGACCTGATGGCCAGGGCGTAGCTTTCGATCTGCTCCAGATGGCCAAGCGAATTGGCCTGCAGTGCAAAGCCGCCAAATACGAAGATCTGTCCGGGGAGAAAAGTCTCACCCTGGATCGCATCGTTGTTGATGATCGGAGGAGCAATCGGGCCTAAAAGTGACGACACAGAGGAACTCTCAATGAAAGCACCAATGTCGGTGTCAAAACTGGCGGATCTCGGGTAGGGGGTCCCGAACTGTGCGTCTAGGTGGATGGTAACAGGAGACGAGGGACACGATGTTTTTACCCAGGTTTGGGCCCTCTCAATGGAGGTAAAACCCTACGTCCTGCTTGATTAATATTGATGATATGAGTAGTACAAGAGTAGATCTACCACGAGATCAGAGAGGCTAAACCCTAGAAGCTAGCCTATGGTATGATTGTATGTTGTCCTACGGACTAAAACCCTCCAGTTTATATAGACACCGGAGAGGGCTAGGGTTACACAGAGTCGGTTACAATGGTAGGAGATCTACATATCCGTATCGCCAAGCTTGCCTTCCACGCCAAGGAAAGTCCCTTCCGGACACGGGACGAAGTCTTCAATCTCGTATCTTCATAGTCCAGGAGTCCGGCCGAAGGTATAGTCCGGCTATCCGGACACCCCCTAATCCAGGACTCCCTCAATAGCCCATACGGAGATCAAGCTTGGAGAATACTTGAGCACCTTTGAGTTGTTCAAACAGCTCGTTGATGTTGGGAAGTGGGTACTTGTTCTTTATAGTCTTCTTGTTCAATGGACGGTAGTCAACACAAAGTCGGTCCGATCCATCCTTCTTCTTCAAAAAAAGAACTCCACAACCCCACGGAGAAGAACTAGGTCAGATGGGACCCATTTGCTCTTGAATATCGAGTTTCTTCTTCAGCTCCTTCAACTCTTCAGGTCCAAGCTTGTAAGGACGTTTGCAAACAGGTTTCGTGCCAGGCTCAAGATTGATGACGAATTCAACTGGCCGGTGCGGAGGCATTCCTAGAAGCTCTTCTGGAAAGACGTCTTGATATTCACAAACGACCGGAATTTGAGAGATGGCATCCAATTCACCCTTCTCATTGAGAGAAAACAGACGGATGGTACCATCACGAGTGGCAAAGACAATTACATCCTCAGACGAATGAGTCAATTGAATCTGCCTGGCAGCACAATCAAGATTAGCCTTGTGCTTAGAAAGCCAATCCATTCCAAGAATAAGATCGATATCCGAGTCGCCCAGAACAATAGGAGAAGCTAGAAATTTGTAGTTGCCCAACGTGATAGTAACATCCGGGACGCAGATATTAGCTATCATTTGCTTGCCCAGAGACACGATTTGCAAAGGTCTTTGCAAATGCTGATAATCGCACTCATACTTTGATGCAAAAGGTTTAGAAATGAAGCAATGTGATGCACCAGTGTCAAAAAGAACTTATGCAGGAACATCGTTAGCAGGAAGGTTACCCATGATGACATCTGACGAGTCCTCTGCCTGAGCTGCATTCACTATGTTGACCTTGGCGTGCTTGGGGTTATGCTTGACCACAACTGTACTTGCCGATCTCACAGGAGGAGGAGGAGGGAGACGCCTCTGATTGAAGCATTTGTTGGCATAGTGACCCTTCTGTTGGCACTTGTTGCACGTGACCTCTGAAAGCGGACGGTGATACGGAGCACTTGATCTTGGAGCTTGAGACGAAGTCTTGTTCTGAAAGCCAGGGTTGGGTGGGTGGGAAGATCCACTGCCACCTTTGCTCTTCTGCTGATAAGGCTGTCGGAACGGAGGAGGAGGAAGCCAATACTTTTGCTGCTTAGCCACTTGAGTTGAGGAAGAAGGAGTAGCATCTCTGACTCGCTTCTTGGAAGCATCGCACTTCAGTTGAGCAGTCTCTTGCTTCATTGCCATATTGTAGAACTCATCGTACTTCTTTGGCTCAAAAAGGACGAGAGCTAGCTAGAGTTCTTCTCTGAGACCACCCCTGAACTGGTATATCATGCTCTTCTCGTCAGGGACGTCCTGCTTGGTGAAACGAGCGAGCTTCTGGAACATGATGTTGTACTGGTAAACAGACATAGTGCCTTGCTTCAGGTTGCAGAATTCCTCACGCTTGCTTTCAACCACACTCTGAGGAATATGATGAGATTTGAAGTCTTGACGGTATTCATCCCAGGTAATCACACGGCCTCCTCTGGAATCTTTGTACTGCTGAAACCATTCTGCAGCTTGGTCTTTGAGTTGGAAGGAGGCAAACTTGACAAAGTCCTCAGGCCTGACGTTACTGCACTCGAAATGCTTGCATATGTCCATGAGCCAATCATCAGCGTCTGTTGCCTCAACACGATTGTTGACAGTCTTTGGCTGGTTAGCAAGGAACTGGTTGAGTGTAGCAAACTGATTCTGATTGTTGCCATGGCCCTGGTTCCCTTGGTTGCGCTCTTGAAGAAGTTGCATGATCAGCTGTGTGTTTGCATTGGTAGCGGCCATCACAGCTTGCCATGCCTCCAGAGGTGGTGGTGGCGGATCAGGATTCAGAGTCATGCGCGTTGGAGGAGCCATCCTGAAGAGGTTGACATCCGTTAGCATCTTGACAGACAAAATATTGAAGCTGAATCAAGTGGGTTGAAATTGCAACATAAAGTCTTCACATCCGAACAAAATGAACGAATGCATTCCAATTGAAATGGTCACATTTCCATAAATTGGGAAGCCACTTAGAATTGAGGTACAAGAATAAAACCAACGAGGTACGGACAAGAACGAATACTTGGTGAGGATTACCCAATCCCAATCCAAATATCCGCGGAAGAAGAACTAGAGCTAGAAGAATTCCCACCTATGAAACTCCCGGACCTTTCCGGTTATGCAATCAGGTGTTGAGGATACAAGGGAAGCATAATATCTCACGCAAATCTAGCAAATCCTACATCTAGCTGTATCCATCCTTCAACACATAACCGATAAACCTTCAGAAATCATCTACCTCAACCTTCGAAAAGCATCCGTTATACAAGTTATGGCAATACTCTCAAACTCCCGCTCCAGCACTGGGTGGCGTCGAGGTTATCTCACCAACAACTGCATAAAAGAGATTTTCGATGTCGGCGAAACTTAGGTATTCCAGAATCTCAACGATAAAATTTTGACGACAACACCTCGGAGCTCAACTCCCCGGGACACTGCCACAACCCCTAAATGACAGGAGGCACCAAGAACAATGTTCTTGTCACAAATCGATCGGAACGATTCCAAGATACCCGCGTGATCCTAAATTTTTTTAGTGAAATTTGAGAAGAGAAGAGTCAAAACTCTACGTCAGGATGCCTTACCAGAGCGATGAAGGGACTGGGGAGTAAAAAGAATTCCTAACTCTCTGATATATATAATCCTAAATGACTCAAAACATTTTTCTAGACTCAACAACGCCAACGATTCGATCAAGCAGGGGGCTCCTAAGGTCGGGGAAGGCTCTGATTACCAACTTGTAACGCCCTCGATGCGGCTATATCTCCTACGTGTCAAAGCACGACTTAGAGGCATAACCGCATTGAAAGTAATGTCGCAAGTAAGGTAATCTTCACAACAACCCATGTAAATAGATAAAAGGGGAAAATGTACATATTTGGATTACACTCGCCACGTCACACAAATACATGAATAACATTACATTCATCCAATACACTCATGGTCCGACTACGGTACCAAAATAAAGATCAACCCCCACATGCGACAAAGTCCCCGATCGCCCCAACTGGGCACCACTACTGATCATCTGGGAAAGACACATAGTAACGGCAAGAGTCTTCATCGAACACCCACTTGAGCTCAAGCTCATCGTCTGGAGAGCGGTATCATCGGTCCCTGCATCTGGTTTGGAAGTAATCTGTGAGTCACGGGGACTCAGCAATCTCGCACCCTTGCAATCAAGACTATTTAAGCTTATAGGTAAGACAAGGTATGATGTGGAGCTGCAGCAAGCGACTAGCATATATGGTGGCTAACATACGCAAATGAGAGCGAGAAGAGAAGGCAAAAGCACGGTCGAACAACTATGATCAAGAACTGATCCTAGTACAACCTACGTCAAGCATTACTCCAACACAGTGTTCACTTCCCGGACTCTGCCGAGAAGAGACCATCACGGTAACACATGCGGTTGGTGCATTTTAATAAAGTTAAGTTTCATGTTATCTACAACCGGACATTAACAAATTCCCATCTGCCCATAACTGCGGGCATGGCTTTCGAAAGTTCAAATCCCTGCAGGGGAGTCCCAACTTAGCCCATCACAAGCTCTCACGGTCAACAAAGGATATTCCTTCTCCCAAGACAATCCGATCAGACTCGGCATCCCGGTTACAAGACATCCTCGACATTGGTAAAACAAGTCCAGCTACACCACCCGAATGTGCCGACAAATCCCGATAGGAGCTGCACATATCTCGTTCTCAGGGCACACTCAGATGAGCGCTCCATACAACTAAAACCAAACCTCAAGTTTCCCCGAGGGGGCGCTGAACAGGGCTCTAGTTTGGACCAACACTCAGAGGAGCACTGGCCCGGGGGGTTTAAATAAAGATGACCCTTGGGCTCCGGAAACCCAAGGGAAAAGAGGCTAGGTGGAAAATGGTAAAACCAAGGTTGGGCATTGCTGGAGGAGTTTTATTCAAGGCGAACTGTCAAGGGCTACCTCACTATGGCGAACTGTCAAGGGCTACCCCATTATAACCCAACCGTGTAAGGAACGCAAAATCCGGGAACATAACATCGATATGATGGAAACTAGGGCGGCAAGAGTGGAACAAAACACTAGGTAAAAGGCCGCGCCTTCCACCCTTTACCAAGTATATAGATGCATTAAGATAAACAAGATAATATGGTGATATCCCAACAATAAACAAATAATCCAACAAGGAACGATCTCCAATCTTCACCTGCAACTAGCAACGCTATAAGAGGGGCTGAGCAAAGCGGTAACATAGCCAAACAACGGTTTGCTAGGACATGGTGGGTTAGAGGTTTGACATGGCAATTTGGGAGGCATGATAATCAAGTGGTAGGTATCGTAGCATAGGCATAGCAAAAGAGCGAGCATCTAGCAAGCAAAGATGGAAGTGATTTCGAGGGTATGGTCATCTTGCCTGCAAAGTTGTCAGAGTTGACTTGATCCTCGTAAGCGAACTCAACGAGCTCCTAGTTCACGAACTCATCTCCTGTCTCTACCCAAACAAGAACAACAAGCACAAAGGAACACAATCAACCATGTGCAATGCTCAAACAACATGATGCAAACATGGTATGATATGCGGGATGCGGTATGTGATGCATATGCATGATTTGATAAGGAATGATTGAAACTGGCCTCAACTTGGAAATCCAAGATTGCCACTGTAAAGGTGAGGTGATTTCGGTTGAAATCAATATAAAGATCACCGGAATCGGATGCACGGTTTGGAAATGGCAAGCAAAACAAATATGGCACCGGTCTGCGATAATCAGCAAGTGACCAACTAAATGCATCAAGATAAATATGCTACAGCACTCAAACATGACAACAAAATACATGGCAGGGATCCACTCATGATGATTTACAAAAGATGAACACTGAGCTACGGCTAATTCATCCATTAACAGGTTCAAACAAGCATGTCAATAGAGCAAATGATAACAGGTTTCAGACTTGGTGAAATTAACACAAGTGTGGAATTTATCACCAGGAAGCACACTTTAGAGCATGAAAACTACAAGCTACAGGATCTTAACATGGCAAAACAAAGCATGGCATGAAGCTACTCAAAGCACTTAACAAAAGTCCCTTAGTGACCTTGAGCCAAAAGGGATCAGAAAGGACAATTGCAAGCATGTGAACATGGCAAAAACATAAACAGATTCAGACTTAGTGAAAAACTGGAGCATGCAAAACAGTTAACGAGTAGGCATGTTTACGATCTCGATGCACTCACTACAGAGCATGGCATGGCAAACTAAGCATACACCCATCAAGAGGACATGGCATAGGAGCTATACATGGCAAGAACAACATCATATCATGCACGAATCAATAGCAACATCCTCGGCAAAATCGCTAAACATGTCAACAATCTGCCAGGATCATTTTATAGCAAAAGTAGAGCTGGATTGACTCAAGCTAGGGTGCTACATAAATGCAAACAAAGACATGCATGGATAGAGCACCACAATGTTAATAAAACATCCTTACTTATCATCCCCAAAAGAGGCACGGATCACTAGGAAACAACATGAACATATGGCATAACAACAAAATCAGGACAAGGACTTAGTGAAATTCTAAGTCCCTGAAATCAGCATTACCGATTACGCTACTTTGCAAGCTTGTGCTAGTCACCACAAAAATCACAAAAATACATGGCAAACACCTATTTAAATATGACATGGCATATAACAAAACACATGTAGAGCTCGGGATCATAGCATGCACACATTAATCATGGAAAAAATGAGAAAAGGCTATTTGCTGAAACAGATCTAACAAATTCACCACATAGCCCTCTTCCAACAGCATTTCGGGCATCAAGATGAGCTCAAATGAAAATGATGCAATGAGATGAAATGATGTACTCGACGAGACGAACATTTTGATATGCTACACGCACGAATCAGAGCTACGGATGCAGAGTTATGGCATGATGAAAAAGCCTAAAAATTAGGGTTATGAGATGAAATGTCAACCGAGTTGAAAACAGATCTAGATCCGGCCCGATGCACTGTAGCTCTCACGTCGACTGAGGATGGCCGGCCGGTGTTCTCGCCGGAGCAGGCTACCGGAGTCGAGGAGTAGGGAGGAGAGGTCGCCGGGCCGGAGCTTGCCGGCGTCGGCGGGCGGCGAGGGTGGCGCCGGAGGAGGCGGCGGTCCGGGGCGGCGTCGGAGGAGCGAGCCGAGGCGGCGGCGGCTTCCCGGAGCCTGTCGGTGACGAGGCAGAGAGGTCGGCGGCGGCCGCCGACGATCTTGGCGGCGGAGACGGCGGAAGGAGGCAGCGGGGCGCGGGCGACGAAGCGGCCAGTGGCGCGCGACCCGGATGGGCCTCGGGGGCCGGCGTTGGGCTTCCGGGGCCCGGGCGGCGCGACGATATGGGGACCGGGCGGTGGTGAATAAGGTGGCGACACGTGGCGGTGGCGGGGCTGGGCGGACTTGTCCGGCCGGCCGGGTTTTCGTCCGGCGGCGCGTGGAGAGGGAGGAGACTAGGGTTTCGTCCGGATTTCGGGGAAGGGATCTATATATAGAGGTAGAGGGAGCTAGGAAGCTCCAAATGGAGTGCGGTTTTCGGCCACACGACCGTGACCGAATGCTCTAGACGATGGAGGGGTTTTTGGTGGGTTTTGGGCCAAATTGGAAGGGTGTTGGGCTGCAACACAAACGAGGCCTTTTTGGTCCCTCGGTTAACCGTTGGAGTATCAAACGAAGACCAAATGGCAAGAAACTTGACAGGTGCTCTACCGGTAGTAAACCAAGGCCGCAAGGCAAGTCTTGGTCCAATCCGGAAATGTTTAACCCCCACACACGAAAAGAGGTAGAAAGGGGCACCAGGTGACATAGGAGCGCCAGAATGCAAAACGGACAACGGGGAAAATGCTCGGATGCATGAGACGAACACGTATGCGAATGCAATGCACATGATGACATGATATGAGATGCATGACAAAGAAAACAACACACGGAGACAAAAACCCAACAACGACGAAATGAAATAACTTAGTGCCGGAAACGTCAAGAGTTGGAGTACAGATAAGGTAAATTACATCTGGGGTGTTACAGGTATCTACCTATGTTACTGCTTCTTTGCCACATCATCATATTTGCTATTCCCGAGTGCATGATACCGGCTATGATACCCCCACTATGGCCACCCTAAGGCTGGTCGTAATATGGGAGTATCAAGCGGTATCATGCATGCCAAGTAGACCTTTTGGATGATGTGGCACATAGTTAAATGATGAAAGAGAGGGTGTGGTATCATATCATGATACCGTATCATATCAAATGTTGTACTACTTTGTGTCATGCATGGCAATTAATAAGACAACCTAAGATACTAACTTATGATACTATGCATGCGCGCATTACAGAGGTATTACCGATCATATACTAGTATCATGCATATATACTCCCTCCTTTCCGGGTTATAGGCTTATCTCAAAATTTTAGTTTTTCCTTTTTATAAGGCTCAATTTGGTTGTTCCCCATCACATGTTCATATTCCAAGGTGCATTAAATCATTGCATGCAAGTATTAAGAGAAAATTGACCAATGCACGTACTTTATGCATGCATGTATTGCAATTAATACACTGGTAAACATAATTTTTTGAGGAACGAAAAAGCATTAATTGGGTGTTTTTGCAAACTATAAAAAGTATTCCACCACTGACCATCTACCTTGGTTGGTGAGATTTTTGAATTGAGCCCTATAAACTGGAGAGGAGGGAGTATGATACTAGCTAGTCTATGATATACTAGCTACCTCACTAAGAGCGTGGTTAATAATACAACCAACAGTCGGCTATAAGAAGTTGCCATGTCATATATAGCCAACCTCTTAGCCGGCATGTGCAATAATAAGTTCTAAATATGTACTAGTTTATCAATAGTTGGCCCACCTTACATCCTTACAAAGTGTCTTGGGTCTCGTGTTACAGCTGTCTCTACTAACCAAGAGCCCGCTCCTCTCCTCTCTCCTCTTATCTTTCCCCCAACTAATAAGCACATATATATATATTATTCTATTCCTTATAGCTTGCTTATGTCACTCTATTGTACTTGCTCTAATGCATAGTATCATAGAGTAGTACCATGTAGTACTTTATTTATTGTCATGCATGACACATAGTAGCATAGCATTTATTATGATACAGTTTCATGATATGATACTTAACCCTCTCTTTCTTCATTTAATTCTATGACAACTCATCAAAATTGCCTATTTGGCATGCATGATACTAGCTATGATAGCCCCTTACTATCAGCCTAGCAAAGAAGGTGTACAGATCATTTGTGTGTTGCTTTGTGAGTTTTCATCCATTTGTTCGAGAAGTGGGGAGAAGTTTCAAACATTTCGGCTGCGAGGTGCGGCCACTAGCGTAGGCCTAGTTGGTATTTTAATTACAGAAAATTCAGATGGAGTTCGGACATCATCAAAATCGATGTGTGCCCGTGGCGTGCTCTCACCACCCCGTAGAAAAATATTGGTAAAGTTTGGCACAAGTTTTGATGACCGCTCCTTCCAAACCGGAGCATCTCAGATGAAGGATCATGGTTTCTAAAAGGAGACATGTCAACTCAAACTACTGTGGCCGGTGACTTTATCGTTTGGCCTCACAAAAATTTCCACGGTACGCAATCACCATTATACCACGGGTTTGATTTTCTGGTGCATTTCAGGTATCGTTAGCTATATTTAATACATTTTTGAGATTAACGTGCATTTTGTGCATAAAAATAAAATTAAAACCGGAACTGCATGTGCTGTCAAAAGGGATGAGGATCACCGTTCGATCTGGGAGCCTCCAATGATGCAGACGTACGATCCGTGGGGTTTGGGTTCTGGCCAATCAGAAAGCACGACTCAGATTGTGGGCGGGGTTTGATCGGCACACGACTTTGATAAACGAACCGTGTGCTATTCACAAACCATATTGCATATTTTTGTTCACACATACTATAGTGATATCAATTGAGTGTGCTACCTCTATGATATAATAATAATAATAATAATAATAATAATAATAATAATAATAATAATAATAATAATAATAATAAGAAGAAGAAGAAGAAGAAGAAGAAGAAACAATTCATATTCATTGCCTGAGCTGACATCATATCAAGGTCAACATATTAACGGTTCTTACATCAACAGAAAACCGGGCATAACTCACAAATTCAGTACACGCGACAATTCTTTATTGAAAGAATTAAGTTGCACAGTAGGCATAAAGACTAGTCTTATGGCTTAATTCCTATGTACATGGGGGAACTGGGATCATTACGTTGACCTCGAATGAACTTGGGTTTTCTGATGATTTTACGCTTCTCTGTTACACCGGTGCATGATCCCTTGGCTGGCAACCCATCAAATTCATCGTACTCGTCCTCATCGGCAACATCTTCGACACCCAGTACCCTTCTCTTCCCATGCATCACTACATGGCTGTTCTTATGCAAGGTGTCTTCCACAAAGAAAATCTGGGTAGCATCGCTGGCAAGAATGAATGGGTCCGCGTGATATGCCATCATTGTCCTGTTAACAAAGGTTTGCCTGTACTCATCAATACTTACATGACCAAGAGGGATCCATTCGCACCTGAATAATGCCACCTTAACTTTCACATAGTCAAGCTCTCAAATCTCTTTGATGGTTCCATAGTATTGTTGGGGAACTCAGTAATTTCATAAAATTTCCTACGCACACTCAAGATCCATCTAGGTGATCCATAGCAACAAGAGGGGAAGAGTATGTCTACGTACCCTCGTAGACCGAAAGCGGAAGAGTTATGAAACACGGTTGATGTAGTCGAACGTCTTCACGATCCAACCGATCAAGTACCGAACGCACGGCACATCCGTGATTTGCACACGTTCAACTTGGTAACGTCCCTCATACTCTTGATCCAGTTGAGGCCGATGGAGAGTTTTTTCAGCACGACGGCGTGATGACGGTGATGATGAAGTTGCCGACGCAGGGCTTCGCCTAAGCACTACAACGATATAACCGAGGTGGAATTCTATGGAGGGGGGTACCACACACGGCTAAACAATCAACTTGTGTGTCTATGGGGTGCCCCCTTCCCTGTATATAAAGGAGGGGAGGAGGGGAGGGCCGACCCTCTCTATGGCGCGCCCAAGGGGCAGTCCTACTCCCAGTAGGACTAGGTTTCCCCCCTTTCCCTAGTTGGAGTAGGAGAAGAAGGAAGAGGGAGAAGGAGAGAAGGAAAGGGGGTCCGACCCCCTCCCAATTTGGATTGGGCTTGGGGGAGGGGTGACCCCACCTTGGCCGCTTCCTCCTCTCTCCCACTAAGGCCCAATAAGGCCCATTGACTCCCCGGAGGGTTCCGGTAACCTCCCGGTATTCCAAAAAATGCCCGAACTCATCTGGAACCATTCCGGTGTCCAAACATAGCCTTCCAATATATGGATCTTTATGTCTCGACCATTTCGAGACTCCTCGTCATGTTCGTGATCACATCCGGGACTCCGAACTACCTTCGGTACATCAAAACACATAAACTCATAATACCGATCGTCATCAAACGTTAAGCGTGCAGACCCTATGGGTTCGAGAACTATATAGACATGAGCGAGACTCACTTCCGGTCAATAACCAAGAGCGGATCCTGGATGCTCATATTGGTTCCTACATATTCTACGAAGATCTTTATTGGTCAAACCGCATAAAACATACGTGGTTCCCTTTGTCATCGGTATGTTACTTGCCCGAGATTCGATCGTCGGTATCTCAATACCTAGTTCAATCTCGTCACCGGCAAGTATCTTTACTCGTTCCCTAATGCATCATCCCGCAACTAACTCATTAGTCACATTGCTTGCAAGGCTTATAGTGATGTGCATTACCGAGAGGGCCCAAAGATACCTCTCCGATGCGCGGACTGACAAATCCTAATCTCGATCTATCCCAACTCAACAAACAGCATTGGATACACCTGTAGAGCATCTTTATAGTCGCCCAATTACGTTGTGACATTTGATAGCACACTAAGTGTTCCTCTGGTATTCGGGAGTTGCATAATCTCATAGTCATATGAACATGTATAAGTCATGAAGAAAGCAATAACAATAAACTAAACGATCATAGTGCTAAGCTAATGGATGGGTCAAGTCAATCACATCATTCTCTAATGATGTGATCCCGTTCATCAAATGACAACTCATGTCTATGGTTAGGAAACTTAGCCATCTTTGATTAACGAGCTAGTGAAGTAGAGGCATACTAGTGACACTCTATTTGTCCATGTATTCACACATGTACTAAGTTACTGGTTAATACAATTCTAGCATGAATAATAAACATTTATCATGATATAAGGAAATATAAATAACAACTTTATTATTGGGCATATTTCCTTCTGTCTCCCACTTGCACTAGAGTCAATAATCTAGATTACATTGTAATGATTCTAACACCCATGGAGTCTTGGTGCTGATCATGTTTTGCTCGTGAGAGAGGCTTAGTCAATGGGTCTGCAACATTCAGATCCGTATGTATCTTCAAATCTCTATGTCTCCCTCCTTGACTTGATCGTGGATGGAATTGAAGTGTCTCTTGATGTGATTGGTTCTCTTGTGAAATCTGGATTCCTTTGCCAAGGAAATTCCACCAGTATTGTCGCAAAATATTTTCCTGTCTCGTTCATTTGTTGCTTGCAAAGCAGCTATGTATTCCGCTTCACACGTAGATCCCGCCACGACGCTCTGCTTGGAACTGCACCAACTAATAGCTCCACCATTCAATAAAAATATGTATCCAGTTTGTGACTTAGAGTCATCCGGATTAGTGTCAAAGCTTGCATCGACGTAACCGTTTATGATGAGCTCTTTGTGACCACCATAAATGAGAAACATATCCTCAGTCCTTTTTAGGTATTTCAGGATGTTCTTGACCGATGTCCAGTGATCCACTCCTGGATTACTTTGGTACCTCCCTACTAAACTAATAGCAAGGCACACATCAGGTCTGGTACACCGCATTGCATACATGATAGAACCTATGGCTGAAGCATAATGAATGACTTTCATTTTCTCTGTATCTTCTGCAATGGTCGGACATTGAGTCTGACTCAACTTCACACCTTGTAACACAGGCAAGAACCCTTTCTTTGCTTGATCCATTTTGAACTTCTTCAAAAATTTATCAAGGTATGTGCTTTGTGAAAGTCCAATTAAGCGTCTTGATCTATCACTATAGATCTTGATGCCCAATATATAAGCAACTTCACCGAGGTCTTTCATTGAAAAATTCTTATTCAAGTATCCTTTTATGCTATTCAGAAATTAGTATCATTTTCGATTAACAATATGTCATCCACATATAATATCAGAAATGCTACAGAGCTCCCCCTCACTTTCTTGTAAATACAGGCTTCTCCAAAAGTCTGTATAAAACCATATGCTTTGATCACACTATCAAAGCGTACATTCCAACTTCGAGATGCTTGCACCAGTCCATAAATGGATCGCTGGAGCTTACACACTTTGTTAGCACCTTTTGGATCGACAAAACCTTCTGGTTGCATTATATACAACTCTTTTTTAAGATATCCATTAAGGAATGTAGTTTTGACATTCATTTGCCAAATTTCATAATCATAAAATGCGGCAATTGCTAACATGATTCGGATGGACTTAAGCATTGCTACGGGTTAGAAGGTCTCATCGTAGTCAACTCATTGAACTTGTCAAAAACCTTTCGCAACAAGTCGAGCTTTGTGGACCGTAACATTACCGTCAGCATCAGTCTTCTTCTTGAAGATCCATTTATTCTCTATGGCGTGCCGATCATCGGGCAAGTCAACCAAAGTCCATAATTTGCTCTCACACATTGATCCCATCTCAGATTTCATGGCCTCAAGCCATTTGCAGAATTTGGGCTCATCATAGCTTCCTCATAGTTTGTAGGTTCGTCGTCGTCAAGTAACATGACTTCCAAAACAGTATTACCGTACCACTCTGGTGCGGAGCTTACTCTGGTTGACCTACGAGGTTTGGTAGTAACTTGATCAGATGTTTCATGATCATCATCATTAGCTTCCTGACTAATTGGTGTAGGAATCACATTTATTGATTGCTGTGATGGACTACTTTACAATAAGGGAGCATGTACAATTACCTCATTAAGTTCTACTTTCCTCCCACTCACTTCTTTCAAGAGAAACTCCTTCTCTAGAAAGGATCCATTCTTAGCAACGAATATCTTGCCTTCGGATCTGTGATAGAAGGTGTACCCAACAATTTCCTTTGGGTATCCTATGAAGACAAATTTCTCCGATTTGGGTTCGAGCTTATCAGGTTGAAGCTTTTTCACATAAGCATTGCGGCCCCAAAGTTTAAGAAACGACAACTTGGGTTTCTTGCCAAACCAGAGTTCATAAGGTGTCGTCTCAACGGATTTCAATGGTGCCCTATTTAACGTGAATGCAGTCGTCTCTAAAGCATAACCCCAAAATGATAGCAGTAAATCAGTAAGAGACATCATAGATCACACCATATCTAATAAAGTGCAGTTACGACGTTCGGACACACCATTACGCTGTGGTGTTCCTTGTGGCGTGAGTTGCGAAACTATTCTGCATTGTTTCCAATGAAGACCAAACTCGTAACTCAAATATTCTCCTCCACAATCAGATCGTAGAAACTTTATTTTCTTGTTACGATGGTTTTCCACTTCACCCTAAAATTCTTTGAACTTTTCAAATGTTTCATACTTATGTTTCATTAAGTAGATATACCCATATCTTCTCAAATCATCTGTGAAGGTTACTGCCACGAGCATCAACACTCATCGGACTGCATACATGAGTATGTATTATTTCCAATAAGTCTGTTGCTCGTTCCATTGTTCCGAAGAACGGAGTCTTAGTCATCTTTCCCATGAGGCATGGTTCGCAAGCATCAAGTGATTCTAAAAGTCCATCAACATGGAGTTTCTTCATTTGCTTTACACCAATATGACCAAAATGGCAGTGCCACAAATAAGTTGCACTATCATTATTAAACTTATATCTTTTGGCTTCAATACTATGAATATGTGTATCACTACTATCAAGATTTAGTGAAAATATACCACTCATCAAGGGTGCATGACCATCAAAGATATTACTCATATAAATAGAACAACCATTATTCTCTGATTTAAATGAATAACCATCTCGCATCAAACAAGATCTAGATATAATGTTCATGCTTAACGCAGGCACCAAATAACAATTATTCAGGTCTAAAACTAATCCCGAAGGTAGATGTAGAGGTAGCGTGCCGATGGCGATCACATCGAATTTGGAACCATTTCCCACATGCATTGTCACCTCGTCCTTAGCTAATCTTCGCTTAATCCGTAGCCCCTATTTCGAGTTGCAAATATTAGCAACAGAACCAGTATCAAATACCCAGGTGCCACTGCGAGCATTAGTAAGGTACACATCAATAACATGTATATCAAATATACCTTTCACTTTGCCATCCTTCTTATCCGCCAAATACTTGGGGTAGTTCCGCTTCTAGTGACCAGTCCCTTTCCAGTAGAAGCACTCAGTCTCAGGCTTAGGTCTAGACTTGGGCTTCTTCGCTTGAGCGACAACTTGCTTGCTGTTCTTCTTGAAGTTCCCCTTCTTCCCTTTTCCCTTCTTCTTGAAACTGGTGGTCTTGTTGACCATCAACACTTGATGTTCCTTCTGGATTTCTACCTCCAGAGCCTTTAGCAATACGAAGAGCTCGGGAATTGTCTTATCCATCCCTTGCATATTATAGTTCATTGTTGACCATCAACTTGTGTATATTTGAACTTGCGTAGATGACATGGTGGGACCCACATGTCAGTAATAGCTGAGGCAAAAAATTAGATACTTTTCAACTGCACCAGTTGGAATCGAACCCGGACATCACAGCTCTTGGGTGAGAGGGCTGTATGCACCGGGCTACTGTAGTATGTTCGAAGAATTAAGACGCGCTTTCTCACTACTCTAAGGCATCTTCACCGCCTCCGGTTCACTCCCGTCCGTGTCCATGACATCCTCCGGTTTGTGCGTTTGCCGTGGCGTCGCCATCTGCCGTTGTCAACATGCTCAACAAATGAGAGGAATCTGGAGAGGACTGTATGTCGAGAGGCTGGCAGTCGGGACCTACCAGGTCCATGGCCATATGCAAGCAAGTGCCTGATTGGAAAAAAGCTTCCTCCTAATTGTGTATAGTATACCGATGTTGGGGCCCACGGGTTTGTCGGCCTAGTTAATAAATGATTTTTTCTACAACAAAGACTGTCATCGGGGAGCTGTTTTTTAGGGGTATCGGGGATCTAGCAGGTATCATATTTTTCAGAGGGCGAACAAGTGTCAGCTTGGCCTAGGTTATGATATTTAACATGCGCAGCCCATGACATACCGAGACTGTGGTTTTAACTTATTTTTTGAGGTTTATCATGTATGTACCGACCTATGGGCCCCCCAGCCTAGGTTTTATTTTTTCTTAAATATCGGCATCCCAATTTATCTTTTTTAACAAAACACAGATCTCTGTTCTATTTTTCTATACATAAAAATAAGAATGTTGGGTCAAATTTATGTTTTCCCTTCTAAACACATTATATATTATTATTATTATTATTATTATTATTATTATTATTATTATTATTATCATCATATATTTAATAGAAACTTATATATACAATATAAAAACATCCCACGTCTTATCAACTTATAAAAATAAATGCTTAACAAAAGTTGGCAAGGAAAATCGTGGTTAAGGCAATGAAAATCATGGTGATTGCTAACAAAAGTTGCGAAGATTTAAGGACCAATGTAATAATAACACGCTCATTTTTCTTTTGAGTAATAACTCGCTAATTAGCTAATTTTTATTCAATCCCATTTAGTTTTTGATACTAATTGCGCCGTCTAACCTTTCATTATATTTACAACAAGCCCAGCAAATTCGTGTATTTCAAGAAAGTGCAAATTTGCTATGATTTCTTAGAAAAAAATTAAATGGGCTGCATTGACGCTACATTATTTGTTCACCCAGCCCGGCAAATTGACTATAAATTCTAGAAAACATGAGTTAAATAGGTTTCTCTCTCTCCCAAAAAAGGGTTAAATATGCTCCGCATTTTTGCAGGCTAACATGTGGGCAAATAGGTCAAAGCCAACGCAAGGCATTGTCAACTTAGTCAACAAATGATTCTGACATCCACAACCATTGGATTTATATCCGACGGCTGGCATGCATCTTCATTCTCTCGTCTTCTTCCCCCAGCGTCGCCGGGACCGCCTAATCCGGTCTCCGATGGCTAGCGGCTCTGCTTAGCACCCATCGCTGCTAAGCGTTACCCCACCGCCGGCCAGGCTATCCCTCCATCCCTCCACACCTCCTGTTATTCTCCACCGACTACAACCCCACACCGCACCAGATCCAGTTAACCCTCGTACTCCTCTCCATCTGTGACTCCACATCCGCGTCTTCCCATCTCCGGCTCATTACCGTCCGGGGCCTCGCCGTCGTCTACCGCCTTGGCGCGCTCGGCACTGCATAGTTAATGTGGTCAACAAACAAGATTCATCGGAGGAGGATAATACGTGGAGAGGCTGACAGTGGGGACACACCCGTTCATGGATGCACGCATGCAACTAGCTCCTTATTAGGATGGAAAAATATTATTCCTCCCCTTGACATCTTGGACCCACCAGCTACATCTTTGCACACAAGGTAGTGCATCCTTATTACGTGGAAAAAATGTTTTCTCTCCCGGACAACTGGGGCCCAGCAGCTAAATCTTCGCATGCAAGGAAGTGCCTTCTTATTATGGGCAAAAAAATTATTCCTCCCCCTGACAGCTAGGACCCACTAGCTAGATCTTCGCACACCAGGAGTCTGACATGTGGGCCATCAGGTCGCCTACATAACAGAAGGCATGATAACCCACAAGTATAGCGGATTGCAACAGTCATCTACGCAAGTTCCGATATACACAAGTTGATGGTCAACAATGAACTGGTGAACTTGATGCTGAAGTTCCAAAACCTCTCTGTGCATTTCGGTCTGACCGATCCATCCTTTTCGGTCACACTGAGTTCACTGAGTTGATCTAGGTTTTCAATCTCGGTGCAACCGATTTGATCTTTTCGGTCACATCGAGTTGCAGTAACCGCTTGCGATTCTGCATCTCGGTGCCACCAAGTTGTTCCATTCGGTCACACCGATAGGGTCGGGATATATATACATATATATATATATATATATATATATATATATATATACCGACGGGTTGAATTTTGGAAATTTCTCCAAAACTCTTCATCCCGCGCGTGTCCTGCTCTGCCGTCTCGGGTCTCCAGATCGTCTCCTTGTCGCCAGCGACCTCCTGCCGCTGATCTCCATCGCCGTCAACGGGATTCTGCCCCGCCGTTGTCGCTGTAGCGAACTCCCGCCAAACTAGGGTATGAGTTCGACCTTATGTGCTAATTCCATATTCCGATTCTTAGCACATTGCTTTGCCATGACTCGCACCAAGTATGAAATCAATCTATCCAGAGAAAACTCCCTTTACGTTAGGTTTGATTCGAAAATTTAGGGTTAGGTCTCCGTTGAACTCATCTCGGACCGACCGAGTACTAGAAATCGGTCTCACCGATTTGGCTTAGGCCATTGCACATGCGGTTTTCGGTTTGACCAAAAATTGCAAATCGGTGCGACCGAATTTGATTCTCTGTGAACCCTAGCAATCTCGGAGCCACCAAACTGTGACTCGGTCTGACCGAGTTCACTAGTTCAGACTCCAACAGTTGCTTCGGTATCACCAAGTTTATTAAATCGGTAGCTCTGAAATTCTTTCTGTGGAGAACTAAAACTAAGTTTTTGACTCATTTGTTTTGCAAAAACTCTGCACTTTGTGATGCTTATCCATTCTACCTCATCTACATCTATTCACATGGTTTTCCGTCAGTGTGCTTGCCAAGATGTCTGACCAAAGTGATAGCCAAAACAGATATGAAGAGCAAATGCAATTGAGTGAGGGCACTAGTCCCTCAGGCAGCTATTATGAGGGTAGCTAGAGCACTCCTAGTAACTTTTTAGCGTGTGCCAAGGAGTCAGAGGTCAGCTGCAATGCCAGTACCAGATACAAGAGCTACTTCATGTGCACCAGCAACGACTTCAGTACCACCTCCAACACCTACTCCACTAGCTCCAACATAATCCACTGATGCCTTCGTCCTTGGAGTTTGTCAGATGTGGGGTTCCGGCAAACCCTTAAGGTTCGAACACTGGGGTGCGCGTGAAGTCTTTCCCTCTTACTGATCTACGCTCTAGCTCGGTAAGATCTTGCGGACGAACTCGACGAACTCACAACACAGAAAGACACGGGGTTTATACTGGTTCGGTCCACCGTTGTGGTGTAATACCCTACTCTAGTGTGGTGGTGGATTGGCTGTTGGGCTGATGATGAACAGTACAAGGAGAAGAACAACCTCCTGAGGTTGTTCTTGTGCGTATGAACTTGTGATGTGTAGATTCCCTCAAGCTAAGATGAGATCCCCCTCAAGCTAAGATGAGATGCCCCTACTATGGTGGTGGCTAGTCCTATTTATAGAGGCCCTGGTCCTCTTCCCAAATATTGAGCGGGAAGGGAGCCAACAATGGCGGGCTAATTTGAAGGGGGACAACTTGTACAAGCTATCCTGACGAAAGGTAGTCTGCGCCTGTGAAAGGCTCTGGGGTGACGCCGTCTTGGGATCCACGATGACCTCCGCCTTGCCATCCGCCTGGTTTTGGTCTTGTTGCACCGAAATGGCAACCTTTGCCTGAGGCCTCGGTGCTCTACGGCGGGGCTTGCCCCCCTTGCACCAAAGAGGAAACAAGGACGCTGCGCGCGCTGGCGCTCGCCTGGTGCCCGCCTGGTGTCGATCGTCATGGCTCATGTCATGAGAGTCTCATGCGGTTCGCCCCACCTTGATATCTCTGCTCCTCGTGAGCCTACCTAGCAAGGCCACTCCAGAGGAGGTCTTGCATCGTCCGCCTCATGAGGCTTGGCCCCTCGCGAGGGTCTTGGATGCTTTATTGGTGAAGATGGGCCAAACGGCCTACTGCTTGGCCACGCCGCGGGCCGCAGGCAGGCAAGTCTGAGGACCCCCGTTCTCAGAACGCCTACAGTAGCCCCCGGGGCCAAGGTGCGCTGGGGCTTGGCTTCACGGCGAAGCCAAGGGTCAAGTTTGGAGCACCGTGGGCCCCCAAAAGCCTGCGGCCTCGGTCGACGCATGGCGGTTGATTGGACGTGGGCGTCTCCGCTTCCCCACGCTGCCTTGATGACTACATGACTTGACAAGTCCCTGCGACATGCAAGGGAATCCATCATTACCTGCGATCGTGGGAGGTGCCAGTTGGCCTTCTCTTGCTATAAATGAGGGAGGGCGGAGCCCCCGTCGCCCATCTCTTCCTCGCTTGCTTGCTTCTTCTTTGCTTCATTGCTTGCAGTGCCTCCGATGGCGCCACGTAGGAAGTTCTTTGGTGCCGAGAAGGGGAAGGCCCCTCGTGAGGGCCCCGGTTCCCCGACGCCCAAGCGCGGTCGCGGCCGTCCACGCAAGCACGCTGCGACCCCCGCCGTGGCCCACCGTCGAGGCGGTGCCACGGCACGTGGAGGGGACCATGCCAACCATGGCGGTCCAGCTGATGAGGGGAGGCGCACGATGGTGGCGCGGCCTCCCCGCCCGCGCTTCCATTCAGCGGAGGTGTCGCCGGAGTTCGTTGTCTGGTCGGAGAATCCGGCCGGCAACTGGCTCCAGCTTCCGCGCTTTCTTGTCGATGAACTGCCAGCCCCTGGTCCAGGAGGGCTCTGGTTGCAGGCGGATGGTTGCTGTAGCAAGGCCTCCTGGGTCGCGGTCGAGACTTCCGCCATGGGTAACATAGCCCTGGCCCGCGGCTGGCAGACGTTCGCCCACGCGCGTGGCCTGGGTAGGCGATGCATGCTCCACTTCAAATATGACGGCGGCTTGACCCTCCATGTGGGGGTGTTCGGGGAAGATGGTCGCTGCACCGGGTGCTGCCCTGAGACGAACGACGGTGAGGAGGTGCTCGGCCTTGGTGACGGTCGCGACGAGGATGAGGGCGAGCCTGCCCTCGGTGGCGACCGCGGCTCTTCCAGATATGGCGGCTCTTCCTCTGGTGACAGCTCTAGCAGCAGTGGCAACGACCAGCCGCCGCGCCCACTTCGAAGGAGGCAGCGGGTCATCTCGTCGACGCGCCTCTGTGAAGCGCGAGGAGGGGTCTGGCTAGGCTCGGGGCGTCGCTAAGGGCCTGCCTCCACGGATTGCTGAAATGCCGCTTTGTTTAGCTTTTTCCTTTTTCCTTGCATCAGAAAATGAAACCAGTATGGGCCCAGAGGGGCGTGTATCGAACTGTGGTTCTTGGTTAATGCAATGTGCGTGCTATTCCCATGCCGTGTTGTTATTTTGCGCAAAAGATAACTTAACTTGGCGCGTTTAGGACGCCCTTTCCTTCACGAGATGTCTGCGTTTGCTCAGAAACTATAAAAAATTGTTAGGGGGTGTGCTAGAGGATTTGCCGTTTACCCAAACCTTGACTTGGCGCTTTGTATCACGGTACCCGAGGGGCACGGATTAGAAGAGATGTGCCAGCTTTCAGGCTCGAATGAGGGTGACTCGTGAGAAGGCAGAGAGAAGAAAAATTCTCGCGAGGGCACCTACCTAGCCCCCTCGCGAGGTGTGCGAGAGAGAGATCATGAGAAAACCAGAGCCGAAAAACACGGTAAAAGGCGAAGGAACCAAATCAGCAAGGAATGCCAAGGGCGAAATTGATTAAGGAGAAGCGAGCCAACTTCGGAAAGCAAATGAAAATCCACGTCCATCACCTAATCTAGTCTTCAAGTCTTATCACCAGCGCGGAGCTAAGTGCTGTCCACTAGGCGTGGGAGGGAGCCCCAGGGCCTGAGGCCGGAGCTCCTGAGACTCCGAGGCGTGTACAACCCCAACTCATTATTACGTGAGAGTGTCACGGGCGGCGATTCTTCACAGGCACCGGGCCTTCTTCACAAGCTCTGGTCCTTGCTTCACAGGCTCTGGGCCTTGCTTCGCAGGCTCTGGGCCTTGCTTCACGGGTAGAACCTCCGGAGGTGCTGGATGTTCCAGGCGTTTTGGATAGGTGTCCCTTGTTGCGTCTCCAGGCGCACCGTGCCAGGCCTGGAGATGTGGACGACCCTGAACGGGCCCTACCACATTGGTGAAAGCTTGTGCAACCCTTCCCTGGAGAGGACCCGCCTCAGGACCAGGTCACCTGTCTCGAGCGTCCTGGGGCGAATGTTGCGGCAGTGGTAACGCCGCAGCGCTTGCTGGTACCTTGCCGCCCTTAATGCAGCTTCACGATGATGTTCCTCCCCCAACATGAGATCCATCCCTCGCATGGTGTCCTGCTGCGTTTCGTTGAACGCCAGAACCCGCATGGAGCGATGCTTGACCTCGTGAGGGAGGACTGCTTCAGCTCCATAGACGAGGAAGAACGGAGTCTCGCCCGTTGGCTTGGTAGCAGTGGTGCGGATGGACCACAACACGGACTAGAGCTCGTCGTGCCAGCCCCTGCCGCAGGCCTCCAGCTTCTTATTGAAGGTCCTGGTCTTGAGGCCCCTTAGGACCTCAGCGTTGGCGTGCTCAGCCTGACCATTGGTCCTGGGGTGGGCCACCGAAGCGTAGCATATCTGCGTTCGAAGGTTAGCACAGTAGGTTTTAAAGAGGTTACTAGTAAACTGCGAGCCATTATCTGTGATGATAGGGTTGGGGACCTCGAAGTGGCTCACGAGGCCCTTGATGAACTTGACAGCAGAGCCGGCAAGAATGGTTCGGACGGCTTCCACTTCCGCCCATTTGGTGAACTTGTCGATGGTGACGTAGAGATAACGGTAGCCCCCTGGCGCTCGTGGGAACGGGCCTAGGATGTCTAGCCCCCAGACCGCGAACGACCACGTGAGCGGGATGGTTTGGAGGCCCTGAGTAGGCTGATGGATTTGCTTGGCGTGGAATTGGCAAGCTTCACAGGATTTCACCAGCTCGGCTGCATCGTTGAGTGTTGTGGGCCAATAGAATCCGCTGCGGAAGGCCTTGCCGACGAGGGTCCGTGATGATGAGTGATGTCCATAGTCCCCGCCATGTATGTCAGTCAGCAGCTCCCTCCCTTGATCGCTGGAGATGCAGCGCAACGTGACATCGATCGGTCGTTTCCTGTACAACTCACCGTCTTGAATGCAGTATGTCGTGGCCTGTCGGGCCACGCGCTCCGCGTCCTCTTCCTTCTCCGGCAGTGTCCCGTGCATCAGGTACTCCTTAAACTCCTTGGTCCAGCACTCCTCCTGGGGCTCGAGCGCCAAGAGTAGCCAAGCTCCTGAGGTCGGGCCGCAAGCTGGTGCTGCCGTGGCCGGGGGCTATAGGAGCTCCTCCCGAGGCTGAGTCGTTCTTGAAAGAGGTGGCGTAGCTGACGGCTTGAAGAGCCGCTCTTCGAAGACGCCGGGCTCTTGTGGTTTCCGCTTGGATGCTCTCTTGGCGATGTCGTCGGCTTCCTTGTTGGTGCCCCAGGGCACGTGCTGCAGCTCCAAGCCTGAGAACTGCTTTTCCATCTTGCGCACCTCCGCCAGGTAGGCCTCCATGTGCTCGTCCTTTGGCTCGTACACTTTGTTGGAGAAGTTGACGAGGAGCTGCGAGTCACCCTTGACGGTAAGGCGCCTCACCCCCAGAGCCATCGCAGCCTTCAGGCCGGCTATGAGGCCTTCGTTTTCTGCAATATTGTTGGAGACCTTCTCGCCGTGCTGGAAGCAGAGTTGCACGACTTAGTAAAGCTTGTCCTGAGTGGGCGAGATGAGCATTGCTCTAGCCCCCGCGCCCTGGTGCGCAAAGGCGCCATCAAAATACATGACCCAGCCGTCTGGTGCCTCACTTCCTGGGGAGGTGGACCGGTCTTCTCATTCCTCAAGAGCCAGGGCATCTGTCCATTCCGCCACAAAATCGGCGAGCGGGGCTCCCTTGATGACCCTGGTGGTGCTGAACTCCAGCTAGAATGCTTGCAGCTTGATGTTCCATTCAGCGACCCTTCCGGCTGAGTTTGGGCTCCTGAGTACCCTCTCCAATGGGTAAGATGAGACGACCTTGATGGGGTGCCCCTGAAAGTAGTGTCGCAGCTTGCACGAGGCCACCAAGAGTGCGAGCAAGAGCTTTTGTGGCATGGGGTAGCGTGCCCTTGCGTCTCGCAGTACGGTGCTGACGAAGTATACCGGGTGCTCGACGAGGGCTGGCACACTGTTGAGGCTCAGGTCTTGCGGAGATTGTGGCATATCTTGAGGTGGAGGGTTTCCTGAGACTTGGCCATCCTCAGGAGTTTCCGTGATGCTGCCCTGCCGAGCTTGATCTTCCGCCGCTGATGGCTCTGGTGTGCCTTCCTGACCCTGCACTACATCAGCTCTGACTTTGCGCGACACACCGTTGTCTCTGTGCTCCTCCCGAACAGCCACCAGCGCCGCGCTGGCGGAGTACGGGGTGGCGGCAGGTAGAGTACCAAAGGCTCGAGAGGCCGCGGCGCCACCATCACCGGGAGGCTAGTGAGGTATTTCTTGAGGTCTTGGAAGGCCTGGTCGGCCTCCAGGGTCCACTCGAAGGGGCCTTTCTTCTTCATGAGCTTAAAGAAGGGTAAGGCGCGCTCGCCTAGCTTAGAGATGAAACGCCCTAACGTGGTCACTCGTCCTGCCAGCTTTTGCATCTCCTTGAGGTTTTGTGGTGGGCTCATGTATTCGATGGCCTTGATCTCCTCCGGGTTTGCCTCGATCCCTCTGTGGGATACGAGAAACCCCAGCAGCTTGCTAGAGGGGACACCAAACACACACTTCTCCAGGTTAAGCCTCAAGTTCACCCGGCGCAAACTCTCAAAGGTCTCCTCCAAGTCTTGAATCAACGTCCTCACCTTGCAAGATTTGACCACTATGTCATCAACGTAGGCCTCCGTGTTCCTGCCGAGCCGCTGCCCCAAGGCGATGTGCATCAGCCGCTGAAAGGTTGCGTCCGCGTTGCGAAGGCCGAAAGGCATGGAGGTGTAGCAGTACACCCCACATGGTGTCAAGAAGGCCTTCTTCTCCACATCCTCCACCGCCATCTTGATCTGATGGTATCCAGAGAATGTATCCAGGAAACATAACAAATCGCACTCGGCGGTGGAGTCGACGATTTGATCGATGCGCGGAAGGGGGAACGGATCTTGGGGCCAGGCTTTGTTGAGGTTGGTGAAGTCGACGCACATCTGTTCCTTCCCACCTTTCTTCGATACTACGACAGGATTCACCAGCCATTAGGGGTATCAAACTTCTCGGATGGTACCTGCCGCCTCCAGCTTGCGTGTCTCTTGGACGATGAAGGCCTGCTTCTCAGTGGACTATCGTCTTGCTTGCTGCTTCACGGGGCGTACGTTGGAGCATACCCTTAGATGATGATATATTACCTCTCTCGGGACCCCTACCAGCTGATTGGGCTCCCACGCGAATATCTCCTTGTTCGCGCGCAAAAACCTCACCAAAGATTCTTCTTGTCATGGGCCAAGGTCGGTTCCTATGGTGAAGGTGGCTCCTGAAGACCCGTCCTCATTGACCGGCACCTGCTTGGTCTCCGCCTTGTCTTGGATGAACAACTGCCTCTTCTTGGTGGGCGTGATCTCCTTGGCCTCGGGTGCACCGGCGCCGGCTGGCTGTGCCGCTGCCGCAGTCTTGAAGGCGAGCCTGAGCGCCGTCACGACCTCCTTAGTGCCCCCCTTGATGGTGAGGACACCCTTGCTCCCTAGCATCTTCATGAGGTTGTAGGCTGGGTGAGTCGCTGCCATGAACTGAGCGAGAGCCGGGTACCCGAGGATGGCGTTGTATGGGAGACCGATGCGGGTGATGTCAAAGTTCACCAGCTCGGTGCGATAGTTGTCTCGCATGCCAAAGGTGATAGGGAGGCGGATCTGCCCCAGAGGGTGAGCAGCTCCACCACCCACTCCTGTGAAGGGCTCGCTGAGGCCGAGCCGTTCGAGCGGCACATGAAGGAAGGCTGAAGGCTTCCACGGAGAGCAAGTTGAGGCCGGCGCCGCCGTCGATGAGGATCTTGGTGATGGCCACGTTGCAGATGGTGGGAGCGCAGAGCATCGGGAGCATCCTGGAGCCGGCGGTGGAGCTGGGGTGGTCTTCTAAGTCGAAGGTGAGGTCGGCCTCCGGCGCAGCCCTCGGGCGCTTGCAGGCTGCCCCAATCTGATGGAAGAAAGGCTTGACGTGGCGATCTAAAGGAGGTGCTTGGGAGCCACCCAGTAGTGCTGCGATTGTGTGGTGTGCCGGCTCCGCATAGCGCGCAGTGAAGAGGTCGCAGAGTTCCCCCCAGGACGTCACCATAAATCCCGGGAGGTTGAGCAGCCAGGCGCGTGGCTCACCGGCGAGCGTCAGGGGGAACAAGTTTGCCATGATCTTGTCGTCACCTCCGGCTTCGAGGACGGCCTCCTCGTATGCTAGCAGGAACAACGCCGAGTCTGCCGCGCCATTGTAACGCGGGGGCATCTCTGGCCTGAACTTGGCCGTCCACTGCACTTGCTACAGAGCGGGGGCTAGGGCTCGGTACCCAGACTCCCTGCTGCTAGTGTTGGCCCAGAGGTTGGTGGTGGGGCACCTGCCATGGGAGCGTAGTGCGGCAGTGCGGGGCACTGGTTGGTGGAGAGAAGCCCCGGCGCACCCCTACCTGGCGTGCCAAATGTCGGATGTGGGGTTCCGGCAAACCCTTAAGGTTCGAACACTGGGTGCGCACGAAGTCTTTCCCTCCTACCGATCTACGCTCTAGCTCGCTAAGATCTTGCGGACGAACTCGACGAACTCACAACACAGAAAGACACGGGGTTTATACTGGTTCGGGCCACCGTTGTGGTGTAATACCCTACTCCAGTGTGGTGGTGGATTGCCTCTTGGGCTGATGATGAACAGTACAAGGAGAAGAACAGCCTCCTGAGGTTGTTCTTGTGCGTATGAACTTGTGGTGTGTAGATTCCCTCAAGCTAAGATGAGATCTCCCTCAAGCTCCAATGAGCCCCCTCAAGCTAAGATGAGATGCCCCTACTATGGTGGTGGCTAGTCCTATTTATAGAGGCCCTGGTCCTCTTCCCAAATATTGAGCGGGAAGGGAGCCAACAATGGCGGGCTAATTTGAAGGGGGACAACTAGTACAAGCTATCCTAACAAAAGGTAGTCTGCGAATATGAAAGGCTCTGGGGTGATGCCGTCTTGGGCTCCACGATTACGTCCGCCTTGCCGCCCGCCTGGTCTTGGTCTTGTTTCACTGAAATGGCAACATTTTCCTAAGGCCTCGGTACTCCGCGGCTGCGCTTGCCTCCCTTGCACCAAAGAGGAAACAAGGATGCTGCGCACGCTGGCGCCCGCCTGGCGCCCGCCTGGTGTCGATCGTCATGGCTCACGTCACGAGAGTCTCGTGAGGTTCGCCCTGCCTTGATATCTCCGCTCCTCGTGAGCCTGCCTAGCCACACAACAAAAAAAGACACATCCGTGACATTTTGGGACGAACGAATTTTTTTCTGTCATACATATGACACTTCTATGATGATAATTGTAACAAAACCCGGTATCATCGTAGATGTGGTGGGCTCCTACTTCTATGACAAAAAATCATGACAAAAAGTGGGCTTTTCGTCCTGGGCGGGCCGGAGACGCAGCTGCATGCCATTCTTTGGGCCGTCCATGACGGAAAAAACCATGGTAGAAGCGAGGGCGAGGAAAATTTTGAGTTCCCGATTACGGTGGGAGGTCGGGGGCCGAGCGATGCGCGTTTCTCTCGTTCACGTACGCGCGTGTGTGCGAGGCATTGGCTCTAATTGAACCCGAGCGAGGCGTTGGGCTCTAACTGAACCCGAGCGATTGCATTGCAGGCTAAGCATTACTGAACCCGAGCGATCGATCGATGGCTGTTAACTGAACCCGATCGAGCAATTCCTTCGCTACTGCTGCTAACTGAAGCCGATCGATGCTGCCTCTGGGATGAACAGTGAGCGTTGCGGGGGGGTTTGGATGAACAGTGAGCGGTGGCGTTGCCTCTGGATGAACAGGACCCCGTGGTGTGGTGGAGGGCTAGATGAACAGTAGACGGTGGAGGGGTGGTTGAACAGGCCGTGGTGTGGAGGGCTGGATGAACACTAGACGGTGGAGGGGTGGTTGAACAGTAGCCGGTGGAGTAGCGCGCGGTGGAGGCTAGATGAACAGGAGCCCGTGGAGGCTGGTGGAGGCCGACGGTAGCCCGTGGAGGCTAGAGGAGATCGACGGTGGAGATGAACAGTATCCCATGGAGTCCCATTTTGTGGTACGCCACACCCCTCCCGATGAACAGGACCCCCGTTTCGACCGTAGGGCTCCAACACAAGTCCGTTTCGTCCGTTTTGGGGTACGCCACACCCCTCCGGACCAACAGGACCCCCGTTTCGACCGTAGGAGGTCCGTTTTGTCCGTTTTGCGGTACGCCAGACCCCTCCCGATGAACAGGATCCCGTTTCGAACGTGGCCAGTCGAACACAAGGCCGTTTCCTCCGTTCTACGGTACGCCAGGCCTCGTTTCCATCTCCTGTTCCGTCCAAGCCCTCCCGATGAACACGACCACGCATTCCGTTCTGACCCAGCCGGTTGCCTCCCATGCGTTCCGTTGCCTCCCGATGAACACGACGCATTCCGTTACCTCCCCATGAACACGACGACAACATTGTTTCTCCGTTCCGACCCAGCCATGTCAACAAGCCCTGGCCGTACGTATGCGCGAGTAGGCGTTCGACACCCCGCCCATATGTACACATATGTGGCCGTATTTTCTTTTTTTTGCAGAGCCATATTTTATTTCTTGCACCCTGGCCGCTCTACGTACGTGTACATGCTACGTGCGTGCCTCTACTACGACACTTGCGCGCCTCTACATCCACCAGTATATATGTACGTACACGTTCGCGACCAGAATGACAACGCTACCTACGCTTCGACCAGGTGGGTCCCGACTGTCAGGCACTTCCTTGCGTGCGAAGATGTAGCTGGTGGGTCCCAGAAGTTAGGGGGGCGAATCATTTTGTTTTTTTGCCTGGACGCACTTCCTTGCGTGTGAAGGTGTAGCTGGTGGGTCCCAGCAGTCAGGGGGGAAATGTTTTTTCGTGAAATACGGTGGCCCGTCCGGTGGGTCCCCACTGTCAGGTGGAGGAATAATTATTTTGCGCGTAATAAGGAGGCACTTCCTTGCTGCGGCCGTGGACCCAGCTGTCAGCGTCTCCACGCACAGTACTCTTCCGATGGAAGTCGGTCGTTGACCACATTGACCACGCCGCGCCGAGAGCACCACGGCGGTGGACGACGGCGAGGCCTAGGAAGGGGACGACACGAAGGCAGGGAAGACTTGGCAGTTGTTTCCCACGCGGAGGGGAGTACGATTGTACGAGGGTTTACTGGTTCGTCTGCCGTCGCCGGAGAATAACAACAGGTGTGGGTGAGTAGAGGGATGGCTAGGCCGCGGGGAGGAGGGAGCAGGCAGTCCCGCCGGCGCTTGTTTGAGCGGCTGGAGCAGGAAGAGCAGAGATTGAAGAAGCACGACGGCCGTTGGATGGACATCCAACAGACAGTGCTTGTGCGTCAACCTTTTTTTAGAAAATCCTCAAATATGTGGAAAACAGCATACAACCCATCTGCCATTATTTCTAATAATTTACAGCCAATTTGCTAATTCTTAAGGTTTTTTTGGAGCCCATATTCTTTTTGTTAGCATTACATCCCATATTGTGGCCATGGTTAAAAAATTATATGAAATTTTGCATCTTTCGGTGCGGTCCGAACTGTTTTTAATCCCGAAATTTCGACTCACATTCAAACTGATTTTAAAAATAAATGTATATCAATATAAAATCCAACAAATTCTCCACGCATAAAAATTAATGTAATTTAAAATCTTGAAATGAAAAAAAGATATTTGAAACTAATTGCCAGTTTTATGTGTTTTAAAAATGTACAACCCATTTCTCATTAATGATGGGCCATTTTCTCGGCAGCCAAATGAAAGCTCTCGTCGTCTTGAAAGATTTGCAATCCAACAGGCCTAACAAAGCGACTTACTTGGCAAATCACAAAAAACTGGGCTGTGGCCGTGGACCCAGCTGTCAGCCTCTCCACGTAAAGTACTCTTCCGATGGAAGTCGTTCCTTGACCACGTTGACCACGCCACGCGGAGAGCACCATGGCGGTTGGCGGCGGCGAGGCCTAGGAAGGGGACGACGGGGAGCCGGAGAAGATGTGGCAGTGGAATCCCGCGCGAGAGGAGTACGAGGGTTCACTGGTTCGGCTGCGGTGGAGGCTGCCATTGCCGTAGGGCCTGGCTAGCGGTGGGAATAGTAGGGGGCGGTGAGGCCTCTGCGGTAGCACAGCCGGCCACGGGAGGCAGGAGCATGCGGCACGACCGGCGCTGCTTTGGGCAGCTGGAG
The DNA here is from genome assembly GCF_002162155.2 of Triticum dicoccoides. NCBI lineage: Eukaryota > Viridiplantae > Streptophyta > Magnoliopsida > Poales > Poaceae > Triticum > Triticum dicoccoides. The sequence continues at coordinate 124,796,180 of NC_041386.1, read as the reverse complement.
CAAGAAGACCAGAGGTTGAAGAAGCACTACGGCCGTTGGATGGACATCGTACGGTCACTGGAGCTAGAATCGTTCATATTGACTAAGTTGACAAAGCCCTCCGTCCCCGTCAACTTAGTAGGCCCACAAGTCAGCCTCCCACCAAGGTGGGTCCTGGCTAGCCGGGGGAGTATTCATTTTTTTGTGCGTAATAAGGAGGCACTTCCGGTGGGTCCGAGCTGACAGCGGGGGGAACGTTTTTTTCGCGAAATACGGTGGCCCGTCCGGTGGGTCCTAGCAGTCAGGGGGAAACGATTTTTTCACAAAATACTGGTGGCCCGTCCGGTGGGTCCCCGCTGTCAGGTGGAGGAATAATTATTGTCCGCGTAATAAGGAGGCACTTCCTTGCGACTGTCGTGGACCCAGCTGTCAGCCTCTCCACGTACAGTACTCTTCCGATGGAAGTTGGTCGTTGATCACATTGACCACGCCGCACCAAGAGCACCACAGTGGTGGACAACGGCGAGGCCTAGGAAGGGGACTACGCGGAGCCGGGTAAGACACGGCAGTGGATGCCCACATGGAGAGGAGTATGAGCGTTCACTGGTTCGGCTGCGATGTGAGGTTGCCATCGCCGCAGAATAACAGGGGGTGTGGGTGAGTGGAGGGATGGCCTGGCCAGTGGTGGGAGTAGTATGGGGGCGGTGAGGCCTCCGCGGTAGCACAACCGGCCACGGGAGGCAGGAGCAGGCGGCTGGAGCAAGAAGACCATAGGTTGAAGAAGCACTATGGCCGTTGGATGCACATCATACGGTCACTGGAGTATTGACTAAGTTGACAAAACCCTCCGTCCCCGTCAACTTAGTAGGACCACAAGTCAGCCCAAAAATATGGTGGGTCCCAGCTAGCAGGGGGGTATTCATCTTTTGGGCGTCATAAGGAGGCACTTCCTTACGTGCGAAGATATAGCTGGTTGGTCTGACCTGTCAGCTGGGGGAACATTTTTTCGTGAAATACAGAGGCCCTTCCTATGGATCCTAGCCGTCAGGTGGAGGAATAATTATTTTGCGTGTAATAAGGAGGCATTTCCTTACGCGCGGCCGTGGACCCAGCCGTCAGCCTCTCCATGTACAGTCCACTTCCGATGGATGTCGTTCATTGACCACATTGACCAGGCCGCGCCGAGAGCACTAGGGCGGTGGATGACGGCGAGACCTAGGAAGGGAACGACACGGAGCCAGGGAATACTCGGCAGTTGTTTCCCACGCGGAGGAGTACGAGGGTTTACTGGTTCGTCTGCCGTCGCCGGAGAATAAAAGCATGTGTGGGTGAGTAGAGGGATGGCTAGGCCAGCGATGGGAGCATGGTGGGGCCGTGAGGCCTGCGCGGCAGCATAGCCGGCCGCGGGAGGAGGGAGCAGGCAGTCCCACCGGCTCTTGGTTGAGCGGCTGGAGCATGAAGGCAGAGATTGAAGAAGCACGACGGCCGTTGGATGGACATCCACGGTCACTGCTCTCGTGTGTTGACTAAGTTGACAGGGCGTTGCGTGTGCGTCAACCTTTTTTTATGAAAGCATACGCATCAACCTGTAGTAGGCGCACAAGTCAGCCTCAAATCTATGGAAAACAGCATACAACCCATCTGCCATTATTTCTAATAATGTACAACCCATTTGCTAATTCTTAAAAAAAATTGGAGCCCATCTTCTTTTTCTTAGCATTACACCCCATATTGTGGCCACGGTTAAAAAGTATACGAAATTTTGCATATTTCGGTGCGGTCAACTATTTTTAATCCAGAAATATCGATTCACATTCAAACTATTTTTGAAAAATAATTTATATAAATATAAAATCCAAATAATTGTCCACGCATAAAAATCAATGGAATTTAAGATCTTGTATTGAAAAAAAATTGAAACTAATTCCCGGTTTGATGTGTTTTAAAAATGTACAGCCCATTTCTGGGCAAACCGAATGAAATTCTCCCCATCTTGAAAGATTTGCAGCCCAGCAGGGTCGATAAAGCAAGTAGGCCTTGTTTGGGTATTTCTTAAAAAAATAGAACTGGGCTAGCCATTTTCAGCAAGAAAAAAACACAACTGGGCTCATGATGTGGTAAACATTAATAAAACCCTGGCTAGACGGGACATAGCCCCCGCACAGCCCCATTGTTACCCTGATCTGTCGCTAAAATTAGTATAAATAACAACTGCTTGTTCCTCAAAAAAAAGCTGCGCGACTTGCTGGGTCCCTCGTGTCAGCCGCTCGTAGTGCAATTCTCTCGTTTATTGACTACGTTGACAATGGCGTGAGCCCCAGATGTCCAACCATTAGGAGGAACCATATTTTTGGGCTTGTACTATAGAGGCACTTGCTTGCATACTGCCATGACGCTGGTGGGTCCCTACTGTCATCCTCTCCATGTACACTCATCTCCTTTTTCCTCTCGGTTGTTGACGACAGTGACAATGCAAGAGGGTGGCGCACCACGCACGGCGAGTGAACCAAGGCCGCAAGGCGGAGGACGACGGCGAGGCCTCGGACGGAACGAACAGGAGCCATTGAAGATGCGCTGGTCCAGTCGCAGGCGGAGGGGAGTACGAGGGTTGACTGGTTCGGGCGCGGGTGCGTGTTGGGGCTGACGTCGCCGGAGAATAACGGGACGTGAGGGGGAATTGAGGGAGGGACTGGCCGACGTTGGAGGGTACGTATGGTAGGGCAGCGGAGGCGCAGCCAGCCATGGGAGGCGGGAGCAGGCGGAGCCGACGGGGTGGTTTGGTTTGGGCGGCTGGAGGAAGAAGAAGACAAGAGATAGAAGATACACGACAGATGTTGGATGTCAATCCAACGGCTGGTAGGCAGAATCGTTTGTTGACTGGCTAGTAAGTCGACACCACCTTGGATAGGCTATTTCCTCGCGGGTCCCAAATGTCAGAATCCAAATCTGCCACGGTCATGCAGCCTTTCCTATGAAAATTTACAGCCCATTTGATGTGCTAGTTCGAAATAAGTTTGTGGGTGCTGGCGGGGGATAATCACTTGGCTTCTGTAATGCACAGTGAGCTCAAGCAGCCGGCGAGAGTGATGTATTTCCCTTGGTTGGGATTTGTTTCAATATTTCACTCTAAATTAAACGAATGGCAAACCATTTGCCTTGTTTCAAAGAAAATATGACAGTCACAGCCGAGTTGAAAAGGGCAGGAACATCTAACTCCAGCTTACAAACTGTACAAAAGCACGAGGGTTAATTGTTCATCAGGTTTACAAAAAAACCAGATTGAAAAGGGCAACAACATCTAACTCCAGCACTGTTTTCGGCAGTCACAGTCAAATGGATCGGTCAGGTCCATAGAATGAACATCCTGGGTCGTAAAATTTACTGGATTACGACCATAATATGTTGTAAATAGAAGCCCGGCACGTTTAGAAGCTCTTTTGCCCACCTGAAACTCCTTTTTTTGCTCTTCTACATACCCATCCGTCAATTCAGTAAATATATGGGCTTTTGAATCGATTTTACTATTTACTAGTGTGGATGGGCTGTTTTGTATTGGGCCCAGAGAAACAATTACTACTAGTACAGTGGGGACACTCTACAGCTACCCAGAAAAACAATTACTACTAGTACAGTGGAGACGCTCTACCGCTTCTGGCTCCTCCTAGGTCATTGAAACGTCTCCCTCTACTGAATGCTGTTATACTTTTGTTCACCGACATGTGGGCCATGCAGCGCGCGGGCCCAAATGCCATCCACCAAATTAGAAGGCAGTATGCAGGCAGACAGTCACCCCGGTCGTAGCACGGCAGTAACGAGCCGTCGTATCACAAAACCCCACCTCCCCGCAGTCTAAGTTTGACAGACGAAGCAACCATCATTTCACTCTTCGCTGAATCCCCTTCTCCCTCACCGTCTTCAAGAAAGGCAACACTCGCATCTGCCACTGTTCTTCTCTCCAAACAAAGGGATGGTAAGCGGATCCGTGATGTTGGTATATTTTCATTCAGAGAAAAAAAGAACTTTTGCAAAGCAGTAACCGATCCTCACTCTCTTTTTTTGTTTCATTGTGATTGCGATTGTGTTTTCCTTTCAGTGATCTCCTAGTATTCATTAGTTTCATGATGGACCAAGGAGAACCAGGCAAAGATCTGCCGATATTGCAGCAGACGCGGGAGGCTGATCCCCACGAGACAGAGAGCTCCAAGAAGATGGAGGCAACCACCGAGCCGACCCCAGATATGCTCACGGCCACTACTGAGATGGTCAACGCCCTGTTTGAGGTTACAACCCCCGTGGCACTGCAGGAGCAGTTTTCCCCCTTCGAGGATGTGTCCCCCCCCCCTGAGCTGCCCAAGGTGATTTCCTTCTTTGCCGATCTCGATTGTGGTTTTTCATCTAAGTATGTGGTGATTTTTTTAGAAAAGGAAGTATGTGGTGATTAATAATGCAAAATTTTATTAGCTTCGATGCCATGCTATACATAGTGGTTTAAATAACTTGTGTTTCTTATACTGAAAAGTAATTCAGAATTTGTTTCTGTTTCAATTAGAGCCCTGATGCAGACAAGGATTGTGTGGTTGTACATATCACTCGCTATGAGGCGGACGACCTGAATATACGCACTGGGAAAGCAGAGTTCTTAGGCTGTTGGATCCTGGAAGCCATTTGCGGTTATACCAATGAAGAGTTGTATTCCAGCCTCACCGTTGTCAGGCGTGTTGTCCAGGGTGTACTGAAGCACAAGAAGTTCAAAGCTACTCCTTCGTTTGTGAGGCATACTGTTCTTGTCAAGCTTACGCAGGAAGATGATGTGGCATGCCTCCACAAACAAGTTTATCAGTGGCAAGGCCACAAGGTTGTCTTCATGAAGGTTCACAGGATTGAGCTGCTGCGGGACGTCTCGATGATGTTCATGGCAAGGTTCGTCTTGTGTCTAGCCAAAATTAGATCGAGGCATGAAATAGTTGCCCCAGCTAGTGTTTAATAGTAGTTTGGATTATGTCTAATTATCCGAACCTTGCCTGACCCCTCTGGGGCTAGTACTCTATTTGAATCTGTCTATGGGAACTTCTGCTACTTTTGTGTGCCCGTGAATCATGTGAGAACCATCATAATTGTTGCCGAAACAGATGCGTCCTCACTAGTTTTTTCATGAATATGGCATGGTAAGACATAAGTTGTCACGGTTTATCATACGAGCAGTGTGTGTTTTGATGAAATAGAGCACTCGTTCAAGAACCGTTCGCTGACGTATACATAAGTACTTGTAAACACTGTTGGTGCTACCCCACTTGTAAGCAGTTGTGCAAAACACGTCATATTGGCTCAGCTCGCTTCAACACTAGGCTATCGACCAGCTAACAATCAACAATCTGCTATCTGCCATATAAGAAACTATGTATCTTGTTACAGTGGTTCATGCAGTCAATTGAGGCCAAAATGTAATAAATTCCAAACGTCACACGCTAGTCCAGCGCTCATGTGGAACAATCACATTAAACTCGTCTTCATAAAAAACTTGAAAAGCATAAGTTAAGAAATTTTATACATCTCAATGATTCATAGAACATAACAAACATATACTAGTTGACAACAAAAGACAAAGTCGTGAGAAGGTTTACAAATCGGGAAAAAACAAGCAAGGCTTCTCTGAGCAAAGGGCCTCCCAGCAGGCTTAAATTTCCTGGAGTTCACTCTGGTTTTTTCTTGTTGCCACCATTCAGGGTTAGGTTCTCTCATTCCAGAATAACCAATTATAATTGTGGTCTCAGCTGGAATGCTGAACTGAACCATGCAGTGTACTGACCAGCTAAAATGCTTGTGCATTACACTAAATTTAAGCACCGCTATTTGCAGAAATAAGCAGACCACAATGCCTCTTGTCCGCGCACCTGTCCAAAAAACCACCGTGCAGTCGTGCCAACTAGTCCTAGGTCCATGGATGAACTGGTAGAAAGTGCACTCCAGACTAGGATGCAGTTGTTTCCGCTCGTCCCTGCACTACAATCAGGAAGTAAAATGTACAAATCAGCTTCTTTTAGATTGCGTTGGTCATTCTACCTTAGTTATGACCAATGTAGGGATACCTTGAGGACGGGAGGTTATACGACGACAACGAGGGATGGCCATCTCATTTTGCACAATTGTACTAAAACTGAGGTGTGTGCTTTTGATTGCGCAGATAGAAACGATACGGAGACAGACATCCCGAAACGATATGGAGACAGATATCCCTGTTTGCGCAAATACGAAATACGGTTATTTAAACAGTGACAGATATTACTACTTTCTCCCGTTTCCTCTTAGAACCAAGTCCTAGATTCATGCTACAACTTTCCCACTTTCTTCCCTATTTGAACCAACGCTTTGAGTCGACTATATGAACTAGCTTTACTTCTAATAATAGTAGAAGTCTAGGTGGCTTTGGAACAGCGGACAAAAGTAGAAAAGGATCCACACGAAGGGAGCTAGGGTAGTAGAGCAAGGCAGGTTTGGAAGGAATATATACCTGAGGGTCGTCGGCATGTGGCAAAGACGGCGTCGGGAGGCCGCATCTTGGCCACATACCACAGGGAGGAAGAAGGGGGCGGAGGCCCTCCCGAGCAGGCGCTCTCTCGGAGAGAACGACACGACCGCCGATCGGGACACGCGGGCAGCCGTTGGTCTCCTCCCTCGCCGCCGACGACAGCGTGAACGATGCACCTACACCCCTGCCCCGGTCGAGGTTGTCCGGCCGAATTTGCGACTAGCCGTGAGCTGAGAGAGAGTGTGGCCACCTATGTGTTGCTTAGATTTGGAGAGCAAGAGAGAGTGAATGAGAGGAACCCTAGTAAAGCAAGCGCTAAGGCTCCTGCTTTTATATATAGTGGAGTGATTTTGTTGTACCAGCTTGTAGGATCGAAAGTATGTCTAGAGGGGGGTGATTAGACTACTTGACCAAATAAAAATCTAGCCTTTTCCCAATTTTAGTTCTTGGCAGATTTTAGCTATCTTAGCACAAGTCAAGCAATCTCCACACAGTTCAAGCAAGCATGCAAAAGAGTATATGAGCAGCGGAAAGTAAAGCATGCAACTTGCAAGAATGTAAAGGAAAGGGTTTAGAGGATTCAAACACAATTGGAGACACGAATGTTTTTGTCGTGGTTCTGATAGGTGGTGCTATCGTACATCCACGTTGATGGAGACTTCAACCCACGAAGGGTAATGGTTGCGCGAGTCCTCAGAGGGCTCCACCGAGGAAGGGTCCACGAAGAAGCAACCTTGTCTATTCCATCACGGCCGTCGCCCACGAAGGACTTGCCTCACTAGCGGTAGATCTTCATGAAGTAGGCGATCTCCTTACCCTTACAAACTCCTTGGTTCAACTCCACAATCTTGTCGGAGGCTCCCAAGTGACACCTAGCCAATCTAGGAGACACCACTCTCCAAGAAGTAACAAATGGTGTGTTGATGATGAACTCCTTGCTCTTGTGCTTCAAATGATAGTCTCCCCAACACTCAACTCTCTCTCACAGGATTTGGATTTGGTGGAAAGAAGATTTGAGTGGAAAGCAACTTGGGGAAGGCTAGAGATCAAGATTCATATGCTTGGAATGGAATATCTTGACCTCAACACAAGTGTAGGTGGTTCTCTCTCAGAAAATGTGTATTGGAAGTGTAGGTATGTTCTGATGGCTCTCTCCACGAATGAAGAGTGGGTGGAGGGGTATATATAGCCTCCACACAAAATCTAACCGTTACACACAATTTGCCAAACTCGGTGGGACCGAATGGTTAAACTCGGTCGGACCAATTCAGCAAACCTAGTGACCGTTAGGATTTTCGGTGGGACTGAGATGCAACTCGGTAGGACCGATATGGTTAGGGTCAGGGCATAACGTAATCTCGGTGTGACCGATTACACAAACTCGGTGGGACCAATTTTGGTAATAAGCTAACCAGAGAGTTGGTCAGGTAAACTCGGTGGGACCGATTCGCTCATCTCAGTGAGACCGAAATGTTACAAAAGGGAAACAAAGAGTTTACATTGCAATCTCGGTAAGACCAAAACGTTAAGAAGGGAAACAGAGAGATTACAATTCCATCTCGGTGAGACCAAGATCCCTATCGGTGACACCGATTTGCCTAGGGTTTGTGGCAGTGGCTATGACATTTGAAACTCGGTGGCGTCGGATAGAAAGAATCGGTGGGGCCGAGTTTGACTTTTGGTTTAGGTCATATGTGGATGTGGGAAGGTAGTTAAGGATTTTGGAGCATATCACTAAGCATTTTGAGCAAGCAAGCCATTAAGCAACACCTCATCCCTCCTTGATAGTATTGGCTTTTCCTATAGACTCAATGTGATCTTGGATCACTAAAATATAAAATGTAGAGTCTTGAGCTTCAAGCTTGAGCCAAACTTTTTGTCCTTAGAATTTTGAGGGATCCACTTTCCTCATCCATGCCATGCCATTCATTGAGCTTTTCCTGAAATATTAATCTTGGAATAATGTTAGCTCAATGAGCTATATGTTGTTAGGAATTTCCAAAACCACCCAGGGATAGTTGCACTTTCAATCTCCCCCTTTTTGGTAATTGATGACAACATATAGATCAAAGCTTCGACAAATGATAATAAGAGTGAAACATATTGTCGCTTTGAGAAGTATGTGAAAAGCAAGAGCTCCCTCTAAATTTGTGCATATCTTAAGATTTGCTTTGGACTACAAATGCACAATGAGTTAGGATCATGGGTTACTCTTCCATGTCACATACTTCTTGGTGAAGCGCTCAAAATAATAAAGATTGAATACATGCACTCGTCACCAAGCAAAGTGAATGATCATATAAGGATAAGTAAGATAATATCATCTAACAAGCATAATTGTAGCTTATGATCAACCACATGATCATCAATGTCTCACAGATAATAGCATAGTATCTCAAGCAATCAAAAGTAAACAAAGTTCAACCACCAAAGCAAGAGAGAATAAAAAGCAACGCTCTCTCTCGAAGCCTATGATCTATACATGTTTGTCCCCCTTTGGCAACAAGTTACCAAAAAGTTCATAGAAAATGCATAGCACTAAAATGTCTCTCAAGCTAGGTCTTCAGGTGGTGGTGTCCGGATAACTCCACGAACGAAGGCTTCAGTCGAAGTAGATGGAGCTGATGGAGTTGGTGCTAGAGCTGGTTGCGCTGAAGCTGTAGCTGGTGCAGATGCAGTGGCTCTAGTGTCTGGTACCGGTACTGCAGTTGACCTCTAAGCTCTACGCAGTCTAGCAAATGCATCAGTGGTTGTCTTGCCCTTCCTCTCCCGCATATCATCTTGAAGTTGCTCCACAATAGACTGAATCTCAGTTACCTTCACATCCAAGTCATAGAATTTTTGCTCCATGATTCTTTCCAAGCTCTCCTGGTTTTGAGTCAGGGTGGCCAGTCCCTTCTCAATCCTCAGAGTGGATGCAATCAGGTAGCCAAACTGATCTTGCTTGCTCTTCAGGAGATACTGAGATGCTTCTTCAGTAGTTGGCATCCTTGCAGCCTTTTCAGCTTTTGCCTTCTCCTTCTTGGCTTGTGTGTGCACAGAAGATGGTTCATCCTCATTCATAACCACAATGTTTTCCTCGAAGTCTGGATAGATAGGCATGTGCTCCTTGTCCAGCAGATATGTACTAGTGCCCATCTTGGAGTTGATTAGCTCCTGGATCTGTGGGGCATACCCACAACTCCTCTTCTGATCTGCAGCTATCCTCTTGATAGTTTCAACTATTAGGCTCATGATTTGAACTTCTGTGGGACATCAAAGATGTGAAACAAGTTAATTACATGGCCTCTGATCATCTTGTGATCACCTGACTTTGGCAAGAGAGTGTGCCTTAGGATCCAGTTGATCGTTGGCAGTCCTGACAGAAGAAAATGGACTGACCCAAACTTGAAAGTCTTAAGAGCTTTGTCTGGGATCTCTTTGTACATCTGTGACATAGAATTGTGATCTATCTTTTTCTTGGCATGAACATCCAAGTCATCTTCACTTTCCTTTGGGGCATTCATGAGATTGGCCCATTCCTCAATAGTTGATTGGTATCTCGTTCCTTCAGACATCCAAACTATTCTGCCATCTGGATAGAAATGTGTTGTGGAGTAGAATTGCATAATGAGCTCATCATTCCAGTTTGTGAGGTTCTGCCCAACAAAGTCTGCAACTCCACATGCACTGAAGCTGTCATACACTCCAGGATAGTGTTCTTCATTCTCCTTCATGTAGGTCCAGTCGACCCACCTCATATCACACACTATAGGCTTCTTGTCCAACAAGATTGTCTCATAGAAATCCTGTTGTTCCTTTGTGTGGAACCTGTAATCAACAGCAGTCCTTCTCCTGGTGGCATATGGATCTGACTCTCTCCATAGCCTCAACCTTGAGTCTCTCCTGATCTTCATGTTCTGAGCCACAGGATGAGCATCATTGTGGTCTGGAATCTTGGGTTTGAGCTTCCTCAGGACTTGTCCTTCATCATCTTCATCAGCAGCAACTTCAGGCACTAGGGCCTTATTCTTCTCAGTAGCTGGTATACTCCTGGTATTCCTCTTAGGTGCACTCTTGGGCTTGGAGGCTGCTTTGGGTGCTTCTTTGGGCTTTGATGTTGCAGCCCCTGACTTTATAGCATCACCCATCAGCTTTTGTGCCTTGGGTGCTGGTGCAACAACCTCTTCTTCTTCTTCCATCGTGGAAGCCTTTCCAATCACTCTGGCCATGGTCTTCTCGACCCTTTCCTTCCTTTTCTTTCCTTCTGTAGCAGGCTCTTTGGGTTTGGATTCCAAAGATGCTTGAGTGGTGGCTCTGGCTTTTGACATGGGTTGTCTTCCTGCTGGCCTTTTGATCTTCATCCCTAGCTTAACTGCAGCTGAGCTGTACTCCTTCTTGAGAACTTTCTTATTTGATGTGGCATCATCCTCTGTGGCCACATAGTCTTCATCCTCAGACTCTGAAGTTTTCTTCTTCCTTGTTCTGGTGGCAGCTTTGGGCAAGTTGATGGGAGTGCTCCTGCTTCCATCATCTGAGCTGCTAGAGGGACTAGTGCCCTCACTCATGTGAACCTGCTCCTCTTCCTTGTTCTGACTGTCACTCTAATCAAACATGATGCAAACACTGACAGCTGACCCTATGAATAGATTATAGATGAGGTAGAGTTGATGAGCATCACAAAATACAGAGGTTTTTGCAAAAGAATGAATCAAAAACTTAGTTTTAGTTTTCCTCAGAAAGCATTTCGGATCAACCGATTTGTAAACTCGGTGATACCGAAGCAGCTGTTGGACCCAAAACTAGTGAACTCGGTCAGACCGAGTCACAGTTCGGTGGCACCGAGACTGCTAGGGTTTCACAAAGTCCTGAACTCGGTCACACCGATTTTCAATTCTCGGTCAGACTGAGAATCTCATGTGCAATGGCCTGAGCCGAATCGGTGGTACCGAGTTCCACAACTCGGATGGTCTGAGATGGTTTCGGCGGAAACCTAACCCTAAATTTTCAATTCAACTCTAATCTACGGAGTGTTTTGACTGGATAAGATCGTTTCAATCGTGGCAAGATTCATGGCAAACACAATGTGCTAGGAATCGGATTGAGGATAGCACAATGATCAAGTTCATACCCTAGTTCGGCGATGAACTTGCTACGACGGCAACAACGGGAATGATTTCCGTTGATGGCGGCGGAGACCAGTGGTAGGAGGCAACTGGCGACGAGGAGGACGATCCGGAGACCCTGGAGGCAGAGCGGGCTAAGCGCAGGCGAAAAGACTTCGGAGAAATTTCCAAAAGTTTTGCCCGTGGATATATATAGCTCAACCCTGTCGATGTGACCAAGTGGAACAACTCGGTGGCACCGAAATTCATAACTGCAAGCAGTTACTGAAACTCGGTGTGACCGAAAGGTTCAAGTCGGTTGCACCGAGATTGAAAACCTAGATCGACTTAGTGATCTCGGTATGACCGAAATGGATGATTCGGTCAGACCGAAACGCACAAAGAAGTTTTGGAAGTTTAAGTCTATGACGAATCGGGGACTCCGAGTGCTCCTCACACAGAGTGGTTTGAATCTGACTTGATCAAATTTTGTGATGTAGCATGAATAGAGTTTGAGACGAGAAAAGCATAGATAGCTAGAGAGGGTTCTTAGGCATTCTTGTCCATCCACTTGGCAAAAGAAAAGAAAACCAATCAATCAAAACAACAAGTGGATGTCCTCGAATGAGTAAAATATGCAATCAACATGCTCACACAATAAAATGGCAATTGGAATATGTGGCAAAGCATGCACAACCAATTCTATCATCTATCAAACAATTTGCGATGACTAGGTCATCTATATATGAGTATATTGACTTAGGAGTCAAATGAGAACATTTGATCATAGGTCATACTCATCGTTTAAGCACAAGTGGGGTTACCACTTTTACATAAAGCATTGTTGTGTTCACACCATTAGAGTTTCTTTAGCTCAATTCTTAGAGTAAAGCTCCCCCTAGATGTGAGATCCCCCCTAAGAGGGATGAACTAACCTTGGGTTTTGTCGATGATGACTTCATGTAGATGTTGAAGATGTGGATGCTCAATGTTGATGTAGATCATTTGGAGCTATCCATTGGAGTGAGTTGCACTTTCAATACCTACACGGGTCAGTCCCACAAGGAACAAACAAAGATATCCATAGATATAAAGTGATGCACACACAATATGATGTCTATGAAAGCTTTTAGGTTACCTTGTCCTTTTTCTTACCAACAAGAGGGTGTGTGACTCCTTGAACTAGTGCAAGATGTGGAAGTTGATTGCACTTGTTCTTGCCAAGATGATAAGAGTGAAGTATGTTGGCGGAGTCACCCTCAAGAACTCTCTAGTTCTTCTTCTTCGGGATCCACACCATCTTGATGGGAATCCTTAGTGTTGTAGTTGTACTTGATGAAGTGGAACTTGAATTAGTCTTGGGAACCCACTTGACCAAGGCCTTAGGAGCTTCTTCAAATGCATCAATTTCCTCTTGAAGCTTGTCCTTGCCTTTTTGCTTGTGGTCTTGTGGTGGAGTATCATCTTCAGCTTGTGTCCCTTTGAAAGAAGTAGGATCATACTTCTCTTGTTGAGGAACAAACTTCGTCTTGGGGTATTGATCTTCTTCCCACTCAACTCCATTGGAATTGAACTTTCGTTCAAAACCAACACCTTGATTCTTCCGGTGCCATCCTTGCTTGCGTACAATTTCCTCGAATTGCTTACTTCCGGCAAGGCTCTTGTAAACACGTTTCTCTATAATTCCCTTCAATAAGCTATTTTCTTGCTCAAGTGTAACTTGGCTAAGAGAATCATTAGTGGAATCAAGAGAACTACTAGAAGCAACAATATTGGATTTAGCATGATTATTGTTACTACTAGAGGAAGAATCTTTCTTGTTCTTGTTACTAGACTTGACTTGAGGCATGTAAGTGGATAAGAGCAAACGCTTGGCAATGTAAGAAGAACTTTTCTTACGAAGATCATCATTGATTGCTTTTAAGAACTCATGCTCTTGCTCAAGGTTGAGCTTTTCAAAGCGTAATTTCTCATGAGTCCTTAAAAGTTCTCAATGATGTCCTAAGATAGTTTCATGAGCTAACTTAAGAGTGTTTAGTTCTTTAGTTAGAGAATCAATCTTCTCCTTATCATTGTCATTCGTTTTATCTTGGTTAGCATGATTAATTGATGTTTCATCACAATATTCATCAATAGAGTTGTCAACAAGTAAATCATCATCACCTAACAAGTCATCTTCATCACTATTGAAATCAACATACTCGGGGTGTGATACCTTTGGGCCTTTAGCCATGAATCATGTTCCAACTCCTTCATTTGGTGAGTCAAATATGTCGTAGGAGTTGGTTGTCACAAGTGCTAGACCGGCAACACCTTCATCTTGAGTATATTCGGAGTCAGAGTGATAGCTTCTCTCGGAGTGGTTGTCGGAGTCGGAGCCGGATACCCATTCACCAACATGAGCTTGATGTCTTCGTTTTGTGTAGCTCCTTGATGACTTGTCCTTTCTTTCTAAATCCTTGCTTCTCCATGAGGGTCTTCGTTCATAACGATCATCTCTACTCCTTCTTTCTCTAGATGGTGATTCTTCTCTTCTACTTCTTCTCTTGGGAGAATCTTCTCTTCTCTTGTAGGGGGCCATACACTCATTGGAATAGTGTCCGGGCCTTCCACAATTGTAGCAGTTTCGCTCTCGACTAGAAGATCTTTTGTCATTGTAGGACCTTGACTTGGAGCTTCTCTCTTTGCTTCTACTCTTGTAGAACTTGTTGAAGTTCTTCACCATTAAGCTTAGTTCTTCATTGAAGTTTTGTTTCTCACTCGATGATGTGGGGGCTTCACATGAGGATTTGTAAGCACCACTTGATTTTTTGTGAAGTTCCTCTTTATCCTTGAGTGACATCTCATGAGCAACAATTCTTCCGATGACTTCCGTTGGCTTGAGATCTTTGTAATTTGGCATCATTTGGATCAATGTGCACACGGTATCATATTTTCCATCCAAGGCTCTTAGGATCTTCTTGATGATGAATCTATCGGTCATCTCTTCACTCCCTAAGCCGGCAATCTCATTTGTGATAAGAGCAAGCCTAGAGTACATTTCAGCAACACCTTCACCATCCTTGATTTTGAACTTGTCAAGTTGACTTTGAAGCACATCCAATTTGGATTCCTTGACAGAGTCGGTACCTTCATGCATATCAATCAAACTATCCCAAATTTCCTTTGCATTCTCAAGACGGCTGATTTTGTTGAATTCTTCGGGGCACAATCCGTTGAAGAGGATATCACAAGCTTGAGCGTTGTATTGCAACATTTTCAACTCTTCCGCGGTGGCTTCACAGTTCGGTTCTTTCCCGTCAAAGAATTCACCTTGCAAGCCAATACGCACAATAGCCCAAACGGCGGGGTTATGTCCAAGAATATGCATTTTCATCTTATGCTTCCAACTAGCAAAATTAGTGCCACCAAAGTAAGGACCTCTATGGTGATAATTTCCCTCGCTAGACGCCATACTCTCCTAGGTTGTGAAACCAAGGCTATGACCGCCAAAAGCTATGGAAATCAAAGCAAATGGAGGCCAAAGATCTGATACCACTTGTAGGATCGAAAGTATGCCTAGAGGGGGGGGGGGTGATTAGACTACTTGACCAAATAAAAATCTAGCCTTTTCCCAATTTTAGTTCTTGGCAGATTTTAGCTATCTTAGCACAAGTCAAGCAATCTCCACACAATTCAAGCAAGCATGCAAAAGAGTATATGAGCAGCGGAAAGTAAAGCATGCAACTTGCAAGAATGTAAAGGAAAGGGTTTAGAGGATTCAAACGCAATTGGAGACACGAATGTTTTTGTCGTGGTTCTGATAGGTGGTGCTATCGTACATCCACGTTGATGGAGACTTCAACCCACGAAGAGTAATGGTTGCGCGAGTCCTCAGAGGGCTCCACCGAGGAAGGGTCCACGAAGAAGCAACCTTGTCTATTCCATCACGGCCGTCGCCCACGAAGTACTTGCCTCACTAGCGGTAGATCTTCACGAAGTAGGCGATCTCCTTACCCTTACAAACTCCTTGGTTCAACTCCACAATCTTGTCGGAGGCTCCCAAGTGACACCTAGCCAATCTAGGAGACACCACTCTCCAAGAAGTAACAAATGGTGTGTTGATGATGAACTCCTTGCTCTTGTGCTTCAAATGATAGTCTCCCCAACACTCAACTCTCTCTCACAGGATTTGGATTTGGTGGAAAGAAGATTTGAGTGGAAAGCAACTTGGGGAAGGCTAGAGATCAAGATTCATATGCTTGGAATGGAATATCTTGACCTCAACACAAGTGTAGGTGGTTGTCTCTCAGAAAATGTGTATTGGAAGTGTAGGTATGTTCTGATGGCTCTCTCCACGAATGAAGAGTGGGTGGAGGGGTATATATAGCCTGCACACAAAATCTAACCGTTACACACAATTTGCCAAACTCAGTGGGACCGAATGGTTAAACTTGGTCGGACCGATTCAGCAAACCTAGTGACCGTTAGGATTTTCGATGGGACTGAGATGCAAGTCGGTAGGAACGATATGGTTAGGGTTAGGGCATAACATAATCTCGGTGTGACCGATTACACAAACTCGGTGGGACCGATTTTGGTAATAAGCTAACCAGAGAGTTGGTCAGGTAAACTCGGTGGGACCGATTCGCTCATCTCGGTGAGACCGAAATGTTACAAAGGGGAAACAGAGAGTTTACATTGCAATCTCGGTGGGACCGACCGCTCATCTCGGTAAGACCGAAATGTTACGAAGGGAAACAGAGAGATTACAATCCCATCTCGGTGAGACCGAGATCCCTATCGGTGAGACTGATTTGCCTAGGGTTTGTGGCAGTGGCTATGACATTTGAAACTCGGTGGCGCCGGATAGAAAGAATCGGTGGGGCCGAGTTTCACTTTTGGTTTAGGTCATATGTGGATGTGGGATGGTAGTTGAGGATTTTGGAGCATATCACTAAGCATTTTGAGCAAGCAAGCCATTAAGCAACACCTCATCCCTCCTTGATAGTATTGGCTTTTCCTATAGACTCAATGTGATCTTGGATCACTAAAATATAAAATGTAGAGTCTTGAGCTTCAAGCTTGAGCCAAACTTTTTGTCCTTAGAATTTTGAGGGATCCACTTTCCTCATCCATGCCATGCCATTCATTGAGCTTTTCCTGAAATATTAATCTTGGAATAATGTTAGCTCAATGAGATATATGTTGTTAGGAATTACCAAAACCACCCAGGGATAGTTGCACTTTCACAGCTTCAAAAAAATGCGCTCCTACATGTACCCGCGAGTGGGTGTGAGAGAACTAGTCCGTGCGTGCATCGCTTCTCTTCGTGAGAGTACAATATACTATGCCCAAAGAACGTTCGCCGCAAGAGTAATAGTATAAGTGTGTGACATGTGAGCTAAAATAAAATGTGCGCGCCGTCTTTTGTTTTTTAGAAGTTCTAAGGGTAGGGTGTGAAGAGCACATATGTGTGTGACGTCTACCTACAGATAGACGGTGGGTGCGACGTGCGAGTTTGCGAGAGGACTCGAGAGAGTCGTGACTCGTGAGGGTGCGTGCGCGTGAGAGAGAGGGGGGCACGTATCAATGCAATGAGTGTCCGTAAATCATTATCCGACAAACGTTGTCCACAAGCCTTTTCCTGACGAACGCTGTAAGAACCGTTAGATCGGCATCCGACAGTGTCAGTTTTCCCATGTCATTTAACAGAACAGCCACTCCTCCTACACACAAATCTTCCACGTGAGTGTTAGCAACTACCGTATGCTCCCTCCATTCTGAAATGCAGTGCATATAGCTTTATTAAAAATTCAAACCTCGCAAACTTTTACCGAGTTTTCATGTACCAAATTGCACATGTAGAATACCATGTATATATCATTTCATTCATCTTCAAGAGGTAACTATAAAGATGGGTGAGGAGTCTACAAAGAAAGACCATCGTATCACCCGCAACAATTTCAAGTATCCTTTAGTGTCGAGGAATATCATAGGAACTCTATATGATATGATTTTTATAGGATTTTTTCCTTTAGAGCCAATTGGTTCATAGGAATAGATTCATATACTCCACATTTCAAAGGAAATAAACATGATATCATTTCTATAGCTTTAGAGCCACTTGGTTCATATGAATGGATTCCTATACTCCCTTAATTTCAAAAGAAAAAAACATTAGAGTATATTCAATAGAAAAGTTCCTATGATATGAACCAAATTACATCTCTTTTGTAATCCCTCCTCATAGGAATTGAGATACATGTCATCTCTAGATTCAATAGAAAAGTTCCTATGATGTGAACCAAATGACATCTCTTTTCCAATCCCTACTCATAGGAATTGAGATGCTCCATGTCATCTCTTTCCCTACAACTTCCATGTATACATCTTCTACTCCTAAGTAGATAGTACAACGCACTAGTAGCTTTTTTCCAAAACATGCAACTATGGCACAAGAACTATATAGTGTGCCAATAACTTTGAAAATGGTCGCTGGATGAAGCTAACCCGACAGTGCAGAGATAGGCAAATCCGAGCACTACTGGTCGTTGGATATCATCAACATTCCACCAAATCTGCCACATGTACAATTTAGAAGACTCCATGGTTGAACTTAAGCATAATGCACAAACCTCAAAACACAAGCACTTCTCCTTTGTTCTAGAATCTTCTGTATCATAATTGATTATTTTTTCTAAATGAATTGCAGTTATTTTTTTACTTTATGATTTACAATGCACAACCCCATGAATCTTAACATTTTTATAAAACTAATTGATTTTGAATGAGATGAACTATAAGAACTAAACGAACATCTACATCATGCATATATGACTCAAAGCTTTACATGCTACAGTGTGTATTTATTCATAATTTGGTTTTGAAATCTCATCCATTCAATACATGTGTACCTTACTAGTTTTCAGTAGAGTAGCAAATTTCACGTGGCCCCAGGTATATCAAAATGCAGGGCCCATGCATCATTGCCTTTCGGTCGAACCTACGTCCACAATTTTTTGTACGTACTATATCTCCACTGTTCCCTAAACCCAAAATTCTACCTCGTTCCCGTAAAACTAAGCGGCCCACACATATTTAAGGTGTCGACTCGAACCCTTTTACTACGACGTGGCCCCGCACGCCGTAGTACTCCTACAAACCCTACCGCCGCACTCATCATCGGTTTTCTTCAAGAGGACGAGGAAGAAGCCGATTTGTAGTGGAGGCGCTTAAAAAAAGGATCTGTAGTGAAGACCCCTACCCTAGGGTGCCCTAGGTAGCTGCCGCATGCATCATTGTTTTCTCTTTTCTTTATGCTCTTGCACCCTAGAGTGAAATGATGGTTGCTATGTCCGTCCAGCTTAATGCGGGAAAGGTGGGGCTTTGTGATTTGACCCCTCATTGCTCATTTTCTACTACTACGGTGCTACGACCGGGGTGCCTCCAATTCCAAACGCTGCTCCAAACTGTAAATTGGTGCATCGCACGTGGAACAAGACGGTGGACACATGTCGGCCAAAGGGGTCCTGTTAAGTGTGTGTCGCCATTTCGTGTGCGGACTGACCCTGCTTGAGTTGCTACACCAACATGACAGGAGCAGCCTACCACTTGGTTTTGCTCCTTGGTGAATCCCGACTATATTGATCTAAAAAGATATGTGCTGAACTACCCTCTCCGTCTTGGTTTTTTTATTTTTAGGCATCTCGGTTTGTAGGTCCTGCACGTAGTTCTAGGTCATCCATTTGACTAACTAAATATGAGTTACTATGTCACAAAAAGTATATCATTGGATTCTTAAGTGGATGTAGTTGTATTTAAAAGTCGAGGGCAGGGCTTTTCCTGCGCGGTAGGCGGGGCAGTTCCGCCTAGTCGGTTTGACAGAGATGCGAGAAGACGAGGGAGTAGGCTGCTGCAAACGTAGGGCTGTGTGATTTGACAGCGAGTTACTGCTGGACAGGTGAGCCCCCGTGATTTGACTTGCCATTATCATTTTAACTGCGGCGCTACGACCGGCGTGAGTCTCCCGATTCCTGACCATTTCCATTACGAAGAAAGAGATAGAGAGGAGCAAAAAATACACTTATAGCCAACCTTGTTGTAGTATGAGTGAGTAAGTGATGACTATGTACGACGTGCCAACATCAAATAGCCTAATGCACCGTGTTAAATCTCCAAGGGTGCGACCGCGCGAGCGACGCGACAGTCGTGGTAGGCGCGACCATGATACGGGCTGCTGGCAGCCCTTGGATCTGAGATCAAACAGTCGCATGCTAAGTTGCTGAAAATTTGCAGAATAATCCTCCGGGATAGGATATTCACCCATAGGTCTAGAATCACGCCATGCAACCGTTCGATCTCAGATCCAAGGGTTCTCGGAATCCCGTACCACGGGAGAATGGAAAGCCACTACCCTACCGTTCGCACGCTGGCAGTTCGCTCCTACTCGTCTCTGCACGTCCTTCAATACTACGGCGGTTCGCTCCTAGTCGTCCCGTCCATTCACATTATGGCAGTTCCACTAATCCTAACCCTCATCCCAAATCCATGGCGTCCCAAATCTCCACGATCAGCTGTGAGTACAAGGTTAGAACCATCACCGGCGATGAGTTCGACGTCATCTACAACCGTTCTTCTGCGACGGTGAAAGGATGCCTTTCTCGCTTCAGACGCATGATCGAAAACTCAGATGATGAGTGGATCGCTGGGCTACATGTTGAGTACACCACAGTCCGGGGACCAGAGAAGGATCTAAAGGACGAAGAGAGGAAGAAGCCCGCCATGATCCAGGTTTGCGTACATAACGTTTGCTTGGTCTACCACATATGCCATGCCGACGTTGAGTGCCAGGATTTTAAGAACTTCCTCAAGGACAAAATAGTGAAATTCGTTACTATAGACTTTAAGAATGATAGGGATGTCCTACATCGGATAGGTCTCGTTGTTGGCAACCCCTTCGACCTCCAGAAGAATCGGCTGGTGTCCTCTAGTCAGCCTTCAATGTTGACCCTGGCAGGAGCCATGGTTCATCCTTCGTACGGTAAACTGGAGAAACCTCCATACACATTTCATCGTCATGCATGGCAGCGGAATGTACTAGATATAGACCACATCTAGTACGCTGCAATGGATGGCTACCTTTGCTTCAATATCTACAAGGGTTGGATGAAGAGCAACAGCCAAGTGTGCGGTTCAAGCAAAGAAGTATCGGCCAAGAGGGAGAGGGACAAGGACGAAGTCGAGGACGTGGACGAGGACTCCGAGTAAGGTGGCACTGTCGTTGCTCATGGTGGTTCTAAACTTCTAATGTAGTGTCTACCGGACTAGTTGCATAGTTTAATTTCAGGTGTGCTTAGTTTAATTTGAGGGGTGTGTTGTGCTGAGCCCCCAGAAGAACTATGTTATGTTTCTTCTCGTTACTTTAACTCTTCAGTATGTACATACTACTAGTATTTCATTAATAGAATTTAGCACCCCAATTAAGCACGTACTAGCTTTTTTAATAGTACTATATGCATAATTTGGCGACGAGCGCTCTCTATATGTACCAACCTTTTTTAATTTCAATTTTTGCTCCATGGCGCAATCCATCAATAGTACCACTGTACAAAAGTATACATTTTTAAAAGGCTAGAGACTGTTCATCACATATATAGCCAGTTAAATTCTCAACCTAGAACGATGTGCATGCCATGTAGTAAACCGATACGGAGGAAGTATAGTAAAAATGAGGTGATTTTACCGAGCGATCGGCGGGGGAGCATGGCCTGTCATGCGGTCCCACGTTTCATGATGTACCAAGGCGATGCGCGTGTCCCTCTTGAGGTAGAAGCAATACTACGTGGTTTGAGATGATGGCGAACCGAAATGTGAAATAATGGTTGCTTCGCCCGTCTGGGAAGGTGCGGCATTGTGATTTGACGTCTCATTGCTCATTACTACTACTGGGCCGGTACGAGTGGGGTGCGTCCCCCGTGATGTTCTACACTATTATTTGGTGCTTGACACGTCGACCCGGTTGCTATATGTCCCACATGTCGGCGACAGGAAGTACAAAATTCATGAAAGGGAGCGTCGACGGAGGAGTATACTACAGAATTCATGAAAGGGAGCGACTTAGTTTTGGAAAAATCTGTTTTTACGGAGTACGTACGCACTAGGGTTTATAGGGATCATCTAAAAAACATTCGTTGTTCCGTTTGATAAGTCTCAATTCTACTATACTAGTAGTAGTACCATTACATGTTGGCTTTTGAGGTGCGTTAGATCACCCGACGCAAGCAGTGTCAAGAGGAAACTAACCAATGCATGTACAAGTTCATGGAAATTTAGTGGTCATTCATGCATTCGTTCTAATTAATGCCTCGGTAAACATAACTTCTTGAGAAAAACGAGCGTACTAATTACTTGTGCAAACTACGAAATTAATTTGACCACTCACCGTCTACCTTGGTTGGAGAGATTTTGAAATTGAGCCATAAACTGGAAAGGAGGGAGTAGTAATTTTGTCTCGATTACTATTTGTGACCTTGTATAGATGCAAAATGTATTTTTTATAGTGGCCTTGTATAAGTAAATGGAGGGAGTACTAACCAAAGTACGTAGTAGGGACGAGGAGTAAACGGAGGGAGTAGTAAAATTTTCTCCTCGTGCTGCGAGCTACCGCGCGCGTGGGCGAGGGAGCGGGCGTAAAGGTGTACAGTAGTAGTAGTAGTAGTACTACTACTACTCGTAAGCAAGCTTCACCTCATCCTGCGAGCCACCGGGCCCGTGGGTGGGGGTGACGGTGTACTAAGCAAGCTTCTCCTCGTTCTGCGAGTTGACGAGACACATCAAAAGTACTCCAGTGTATAGAGCCTTGCCTCTAAGGTAGGCCCCACATGGTTTGCCTCTTTTTTTTAATTTAACATAATGCATCAAGTCGCAATTTGTTTGTTCACCCGTGGTAGACGATCCTCCCTCCACCAAGTGGACAACCAGTACACGTGCCAAATTACCACGTGGGCTGCCTTTTTCGTACAGAAATGAGCTCCACCGTGTACCCGCGCTGGTGTGGTTGGGAAAGAGACGGGAGTACGTGCGCCGTGCGTGCACCTCTTCTCTTCATGCATGCCTCCCGCCTACGTGGGTGTGTGTGTGAGAGATACAAACCTAGACATAATGCACCGTCCATCCCCATGCCTCCGCCCAGTCCGACCACCGGTCACCACCACGCCCCACTCCTCCTCACCTTATCTCTCATCTTTCTCCCTCCATTTTTATATACAAGGGGCCACTATCAAAATTACAATTTGCAGATATACAAGGCCACTAACACTAATTGATGCAATATTAATGGTGTTTGCCTCGTGGTACTAGCAAAGGAGGACATTAATTATCCCTTGCATGCATGCGGGAGTTTGTAAAAAAATCCATCTTGATGTTCCGTGCAATGCACGAGCATCTTGCTAGTCCATGAAAACAACACATGGCAAAATTCCACGGCGAACGAGGGATTTGAATCTATTGGGAGGGGCTGTTTGGATCTTGCCAGAGGTAGCCAAAATATTGGCGACCCTTTTGTCCACGGGTGCCTTTGCCACCGATGAACGAGGAATGACTCGGGTGCTCATGCTGTCATGCATCCTCCAGCACGCACGAGCTGTCTTTTTTTGTCCCACAACGCCGCCCAAGCCGCCCGAAGACCGACCGGCGACCCGCAAATTACGCCATCCAACCGTAGCCGCACACATTATGACATCAACTCAACCAACCAGACGAAATTCATGCAAACACGTAGACAAACTGATATTTCATATAAACAATGACGGAAATCATATAAAATACCGGATTTTCATACAAACATGAAGGATTTTATTACATTCAAATGAACTACACGCTGCTAGTTCTGGACAGCACAGGTATATAATACCTGGCTTAAATGGTCGCCCGCCGGTCGATTTGTGTTCCTCATGTCCGGCAGCACGATCACCAGACTGTCGGGAGCCCCGGAGGTATATGCTTCAGTGCAAAGGACGGCTTGCTTCCCCACTGCCCAACTGATATCATTGGCTGGTGCCGAAGATGATGGTGGCCGGCACCGGTTCAAGTTCATCACTGGCCACTACTTCGCCATGGCCGGCACCGGCTCGAGTTTATCCTAACATTCCCCTCTTCCGTGGAGCCCATGTGAGGTTGACGAAGGTCCTCGCAACAAAAGGATCCGGCAAGACACCTGTTGTGTACACCGGCGTCGCCTCCGCGGTGGCCTTCATGGGACCCAAGCGGCGGCCTCCTGTGTTCTACTTCTCCTCGATGATGGCGGCGGACGCGGAGGTGTTGGCCACCGACTCGTCGCTCTCCGCGCACCCGGTTTCTGTCGCTGCTTGCATGGCGCGGCCGCTGGCATGCGAGTCTCGGCCACACAAACAGGAGATGCAGTACGAGGCGGCGGTGTAGACGGCAGCAACGACGCCCGTGCGTTGCTCCTCGTCGAGCTGGCCTGGAGCGGCGAGTTGCTGAACCACGTGCTGGCTTGAGACGGCAACTGGCTCCGTCGGGCGAGGGGAGGGAGGTGGATCAGCGAGCTGCATAGGTCGTATCCGGCGGGCTACCCAGCCGGCTTGGATGCGGAATAACTACTCTTCGTAAGCCATTGTAAGAGTGGACACAATGGTGGAGGAGATAGGGGAGCGGCGGAGGTGTGCGATTCTTGGCCGGCGTTTGGCCTCGTTTAAATAGGAGATTAAATAGATGGTGGACGGGAGGAGCTTAGCCGGTGTCGTGTTTGACGCCGGTCCAGTCATGAACGGACGTGTGTCCAGAGTGGGTTTCTCGGCTTCCACACGGGCGGGTTTCATCGAGGCGTTTGAATGCGGCATGGAGGCGTGTTCAGCCGAGCGTGCCGCGATTGGCGCCCTCGACTCTGACCTAGGACACCGCACCGTTCTTCCACTGACGTGTGGGCTCTTTGGGTGCATGGCGTGCATGTCAGTGACCCAACGCAGGCAGCGCACAGCAGAGGAACCTTTGGTGGGCCAGGGCGGTCAGAAGCAGGCATTTCATAAACCGATGATTGTTCATTGAGTGTGACATCATCTTTTTTCATGTAGATAAGCCTACTATGTTGATAGCCCGTTCGATACGTTGTGATTCATAAAGACCGCTACAAACATCAATTTTCTGCTTATCACAGATAAGATTGATTAATACCCGTAACAATCCATGTCCTTAACAAAGGGTGCATGGACGTATAGGTTGAGCGTGTGTCTTGCGTCGTGTGCTGTGTGCATGCAGGCGTGCAAGTGTTGTGTGCGTGCAAGGGTACGTTTCAGTGTTGCATGCATGGGTGCGTACGTGCGTGTGTTCGTGAGTGCATGTGTATGTGTTAGTGTTGCACGCCAGCAAGCGTGCGTGTGTACGTGTCAGTGTTGCACACCTACATGCGTGCGTGTCTTGCGTGCATGTCTTGTGTGCGTGCATGTGTACGTGCGGGGTGAGGCTACACGTCAGTCGACTGACTTTCATCTCTGGTCATTAGATTTTCCAGCCATGATACGAAATCAAGGGCCTCCAGTTTATCATCAAACTCCACCTCCCCTGAGCCGCCAGCCACCACCGGCCGAACCGCCAGCCCCCGCCGCCCGCGGCCAGCCAGCCCTCCCCGAAACCACTCCCCACCGCCGGTCCGCTGCCGCACCGGCCATCCCTCTAGCCCCCCCCCTCGCCGAGC
>NC_041386.1:124769267-124770690 GCF_002162155.2 Triticum dicoccoides | reverse complement strand
GCCCAATGAACGCCCCCCAACCGCCGGTGACTGCCAACCAGAGGTCTCACAACTTAGAATACCCACCGACCACTAATTTATTACCATTTTTGTCCTTCATATACGTGCTGATGGGTGGGCCCTATGGTAATGTGCGCTGCTGAATGTGGACCATTTGACTGGTCAATTGATCGTGTTATCAACAAATTACGGAGCTGTATGGTGAGCCAGTGACCGTATGATCACCCTAAAATGTACTCCTATTTTATTAACACAGTACAGACTCAAACTACCATTTCTTTCTTTCATATACGGGCTGACAGGTGGGCCCCACGGTTACGCGCCTCGATCGTGCAACACTAGCTGCGCCGCGTGGAACGTTTGACTGGTCAATTGATTGTGTCATCAACAAAATACGGAGTTGTATGGGTGAGCCAGTGACCGTATAATCATGATATGTATTTGTTTAACACGGTACAGACGCAAGGTCTCATATATATGCGCAAGCACTCACCGGTATAAGCGCACACACGCAAACCCTACCCCTATGAGCACCTTCGAGAGAGTGGGCCAGCATATATGATCTTGAGATTTTACGAAGTCACCATAGGTGCCTTGTAGTCGAGTGGAACGTCTCCTCCCACCGAACGTACATCGCCGGAAAATACTAAAATTAACACAAGATAAATGCGAGCACCGGGACTTTAACCTTGGTGTGCTCGAGAAACCACTGTCCTCTAACTATCCAACCACATGTTGGTTAGCACGACAAAATGTATGTTGTGACCGTGATGAGCTTATTCTGAAGTCCAGTGACCATATCGTGCTTTCACTTCAAATACAATGACCGTAAGTGTCGTCAACAAAATACAGAGCATGCATCAAATGCAAAGTCCTTCAATGTCATCAACAAAATATGGAGACATATCGTGAGCTAGATACCGTTGTACTATTGTATATGCTTATTTTCTTAGTGGCTGATTGCGTGTGTGGTGTGGTGGGCACATCATTTCTAGTTGTGGTGGGTCAACATGAAGACTCATGGGCCGGTTCCATCCTATGCCACATATAGGTTGGACCGAGACGTGTTATACGAAGACCCATGTGGAGGACTCGGTGTACAACACGAAGCTACCAGAGTCGCGGAGGACTCTATCCCCACTGGTGATAAGCCGACTATATATGATTTGTAACCCTAGGCCCTTAGTATGTTATACAAGCTTGGGGGCTAGTTAGTCGATAGTATACACACATGCACAATGCCCGGTATTCACGTGTACTTTGTACACACCCCTATCACTAATATACAGTACCAGGAGTAGGATCTTTCTTCAACTGCAAGGGTCCGATCCAAACTAGGGTAAAACTTTGCCTTGTATTACCATCCAGCCTAACAGCCAGGGATATCCTACCGAATGATATGATGAAATCATATCTGCCAACT
>NC_041386.1:124713196-124768916 GCF_002162155.2 Triticum dicoccoides | reverse complement strand
ACACATAGGCACATATATGTGCGTATAGAGGGCTAGCAGAGACCGTGCATGTGTATATATGCATGTGAGAGAAATAGTGTTTTCCAACTGAGATTAGTGAAAAGAGTGGTACATAGTAGTCATAAAGAGAGAGAGAGAAACAGAGAGAGCATGTGCGTGAGATACCCCGACACCCTGAGAGAGATTGTGAGCATGTGTGAAAGAGAAATGCCGATGCATATAAAGTGTGTGCACTTATGCGTTAGATAGAGAGATATATAAAGCGTTTGTGAGAACGGGGCGAGGCATAGTGCATCTACGTGTAAAAAGCGGTTCTACACATTAAATTAAAATACAAATGGCATTATTATTTTTGGATGAGATCATGAATTTTGCAAATTGCGTATGGACGAAAATCGGTCTATCAGACACCCATACTCTATTGAATTCTAGCATGTGCATGTGTTTATTTCATATTATCGATCCATAGAGTGAGAGCGGTTTGAAATACAGACAATGGATGCTTTTGCAATTCATATATAAACATTAATTAATGCACTCCATGTTGTTAGTGTGAAGCACTTTATACATTTGTCACTTGCATGGGTACATTCCAAATTGCTAGCTACGAAATAGAGTACATGTCGAATTCAACATAAAGGGGGTTTCGAAGATTCGAATTCATAGGAAGTGCATTCATCTATTTGAACCCGAGATAATGGAATTTTTAAATCAGATGTGAAAGGGGGCATCAATCTTTGTTGTGAGTTTGAACATGCTATATATATTCATACGCATATCTAACTTTTTTTACAACCAAGGAGATTATATCTGGAACCATGCATGAACTACGGTAAGTTGCATATCTTTTAATATATACTCGTGTACAACGTATATTCAAATGTACCCCCTCCATTCCAAAATAATCATAGCTTTAGGATTTTCAAGAGTAAAGATTTGTGAAGTTTGACAAATCCTGAAAGTTCAATTCAAGAGAACCGAAAACGTTAATGCTTCTGCTCCCAAATGTTGAACGAAGCGCCAAATAGGCCTCTGGTCACCCAAAACCGCGCGAGACTAATGTTTTGGTGGTAGGAAATTACTGTCCTGACTCTGGCCCGTGTAGCCTATCGGCCCGATGTCCAAAGGTCTAAACCGGGGTAGGTTTGTAACTTCCCCAAGACGCCAGTCTCAACCGCCTCCGAGAAGCATTCATATATCGTGGGCGCCTACCCATGCGCTCGGCCGAAATCTATCCCGCTCACATTTGGGACACCTGACATGACTGTCCTACCCCCAACCTGCAATATGTCCGAAATTTTAGATGGGGGCAAAGTTTGTAACTTTCCCCAAATTTCAAAATAGCGCGTCTCAAACCGAAACATTGTCCCCCCTTAGTTCCCCGCCTCCCTCCGTTTCCCCATTCATACTCTGTGGGCATGAAAACGCCCTCTCCACCAGCCGCGAAACTCCAGCCTCCTCCGTCCTCCACCCCATAGCGGCCAATCAACCACCGCCCTCCTCCATCACGCTGGAGCCGGTACCCCGACGTCGTCGTCTAACGCAACCGCAACTGCAACGCCCTCAATGACTTAGCAGCTGAAGCCGAGGCAGAGCTGCCTCCACGACGCCGATGCCGACGTGCGCCATACCAGAACCACTCCGACCACGCCGTCCTGCCCTCAATGCTGCGGCTCCACTGACGCAACCGTCCACCGCACCGGAGCTGTTCCCGCTACACCGTTGTTCGCCGCCTTGGATCTACTTCCCCGTCGCCGACAGACGGCCACCGCACCACACTCAACAACTTGGCCATGGGTTCGTCCAAGGCTGCACCGTCCTCCACAAATTCTGGTTTCCGGCGAACAACAAGAAGATCGTCAGAAAAATAGAAGGAGGACACAGCACTGCCAGCAGAAAGAGGTACTCCTCTTCCCTTATTCGTGCAAATCTTACGTCTCCGCTCACATCGTATTCATCCCCCAAAAGAAACTAGTTGAGCGCTTCTTACTGCATCTTCTTCGTGATACTAAATGCACAAGGTTTCCTCCCTTTTACTATTTCACCTTTGCTAGAGGTCAGTAGCCCACCTGGATTTCAATTTAGGGTCAGTCGAACCGCAATTAAAAGAAGCAGCACCCGCTTAGGTGCACAGAGCACCTAGTCCGCCTGTTCCCCGGGGAAGTGGCGCATCGGTGTCTATCATAGGGGTGTGGGGCACAGGAGCTGCTTGCGCCCTATCTGGAGGTCGGCGGGGCTTGAATGGATGGCCGGGGGGGGGGGGTGCCAAGCACGGCGGTGCGGTGAGGTCGAGGGGAGGGCGCAGGTAGCGGAGGAATACTGGGCCGGTGGTTGCTGGAGTTTCGAGGAAGATCGTCAACACTGACTGGCTGGAGGTAGATGAAGGCGATCTGCCTGTTCTTTGTACATCGGACGGTGCAGAAAAAATGGACTGACCTATTTGCTTTCAGTCGACTGTTATTTTCATAGAATCCTGTAGTAATTTAGTGTGCCATGCATGTTGTAGAGCTATCATATGTCTCCCGTCATTTATTTCTCACCGACCTGCTATCTGCTACCTTTACACTATACTAATTGTGCACACACTTCACCCATACTCACACTATTGTTTTTTTATGCATGGGTATTTCAGACTCTGACGCAGTGTTGATGAATGCAGAAAAGAAAAGACAGAAGTCACTCCAGTGTAATTCGAAGATAAGCACTAAGCATTTCAGCGCTCTAATGGGTGCAGTGTCAGTAGTTGGAGACAGTAAACGCAGCTCTGCAGTTGATGATCTCAATTGCCACACACAACCATCCCAGGTGCTTGCTTTAACTTTGCACTGTCAAATGTGGTTGCATGTTGCATATGGTGTCTAGCTTGTATTGCTTCCAATTTGGTTGAATTGCATCTGCTTACCTTACACATAATACCTTTGATAATGACATGCCTTCCTGTTTTTGATACATACTACATATGTCTATTAACCATGTTCGTACATCAAACTAATGCTCTTTTGTATCCCTCGTCAATCACTTATGATGAGACAGTCACCCGAGTGGGTTACTGTGAGACGCCCTACTCGTTTAAAGAGTGCAGTGTCATCCTCCCCACATGATTCTCAAGAAACAACAAGGCTAAATGAAGATAGTCAACGTGGCTCTCCAGTTGATCACCGCAATTCCCCCACACCACCATCGCAGGTGCTTGCTCTTACTTGGCAGTGTGATATGTGGTTGCATGTTCCATATGGTGTCTACCTTGTAATGCTTCTAATTAGGGTAAATTGCATATGCTTAGTTAACACATTATACCTGTGAATATGACATGCCTTCCTGTTTTTGGTACATACTATGTCTTTCTATTAACCATGTTCTTACATCAAACTACTTTTCTTGTGTATCCCTCATCAATGCTCCTAATTTGTTAAATTGCATCTCCTTAGCTTACACATAATACATGTGAATATGACACGCCTTCCTGTTTTTGGTACATACTACATCTGCCTATCACACCATGTTCTTACATCAAACTACTGTTCTTGTGTATCCTGCGTCTATCGCTTATGATGAGACAGTCACGCGCGTGGGTTAATATGAGACACAATACTCTTATAAAGAATGCAATTTCATCCTCTCCACATGATTCTCAAGAAACAACAAGCCTAAATGAAGATATTGAACGTAGCTCTGTACCTGAAGACCGTGCTTCCCCTACACCACCATCATAGGTGCTTGCTCTAACTTCGCAGTGTGATATGTGGTTGCATGTTGCATACGGTGTCTAGCTTGTAATGCTTCTAATTAGGGTAAATTCCATCTGCTTAGTTTACACACTATACCTGTGAATATGACACGCCTTCCTATTTTTGGTACACTACACCTATGTGTTAACCTTGTTCTTACATGAAACTACCTCTCTTCTGTATCCTGCATCAATCACTTACGATGAGTCACCTTTATTCATTGCATATTGCATATTATTTCTAGCCTGTTGCCATGTATTGCTTCTAATTTGGTTAAATACATTTGTTAGGGCACCCTTTTAATTTGCTAGAGTGATATTGGTTTCATCTTTCATATGGTTTCTAGTTTGCATAGATTCTAACAAGTTCAAGCACCTTGTGCTTAGTTTACACTTTATACATCATACATGTCAATATGTCACGCCGTCCTGCTTTTCATACATATTCCATCCTCCTATCATGCGGCTGCCTTACATGAAAGTAGTGTTCGTCAGTATCATGCATCAATGAGTTCTGAAGAGCAAATTTTATTCATTTTTCTGGTGGGTTTGACTTGACAAGGCAAAATCAAGAAAGAGGAAGGAAAAGAGTAAGGAAGGCGATAATGGTGGTCCTCTGCAGCAACGTAAATGGAGCATCTGTACCGATTCTCCTTGTACTGATAGTGCATTAGAAGGTCCAAGTCTCCGCTCCCCTACTCCACCATCCAAGGTGCTTGCTCTAACTTGCAGTGTGATATCTGGTTGCATGTTGCTTATGGTGTCTAGCTCGTGTTGCTCCTAATTAGTGTAAACTGCATCTGCTTAGCGTACACATGATACATGTGAATATGACACACTTTCCTATTTTTGGTACATACTATATCTGTCTATCACACCATGTTCTTACATGAAACTACTCTTCTTGTGTATCCTGCTTCAGTCACTTATGATGGGACACCTTTAAGTTGGCAGTGTGATATTGGTTTGCGTCTTGAATATGATTTCTAGCATGTATTGCTTCTAGTTTGATGAACGCCACCTATGACGAGACAGTTTTAACTTGGCAGAGTGATATTGATTGCACCTTCCATATGGTGTCTTGCAGTGTTTCTAATTTGTTGAAGTGCCTTCTGCTTAGTTACCACATCATAGGTGTGAATATGTCAAGCCGTCCATTTTTTCATACATATTCCATCCTCGTATCATGACTTTGCCTTTCATCAGAGTAGTGTTCGTCAGTATCATGCATGAATGTGTTCTGAAGAGCAAATGATATTCCTTTTTCTTGTCGGTATGACCTCACAATGCAAAATCAATAAAGCTGAAGGAAATTGGCAAGGCATTGGATGATGGTGGTCCTTCCAAGCAACTGAAACGGAGGTTCTCTACAGATTCTACTCCGCCATCCTCCCAACAAGATTCGCAAGACAACGCAAGGCTAGACAGTCAACGTAGCTGTGTAGATGATGAGCACATCTCCCCTACTCCACCATCACAGGTGCTTGCTCAAACTTGGCACTATTATATGTGGTTGCATGTTGCGTATGATGTCTAGCTTGTATTGCTTCTAACTTTGTTGAATTGTATCTGCTTACTTTACACATAATGCCTATGAATATGACACGTGTTCCTGTTTCTACATCAGACTACTATTCTTGCATATCCCGCATCAGTCACTTATGATAAGGCACCTTTAAGTCGCCACTGTGATATTGGTTGTGTCTTGCATATGAGTTCTAGCATGTACTGCTTCTAATTTGTTGGATCTTTCATATGGTGTCTAGCTTGCAGTGCTTCTAATTTGTTGAAATGCCTTCTGCTTAGTTACCACATCATAGGTGTGAATATGTCACACCATCCTATTTTTCATACATATTCCATCCTCGCATCATGTGTTTGCCTTTCATCCGAGTAGTGTTCGTCAGTATCATGCATGAATGAGTTCTGAAGAGCGAATTTTATTCCTTTTTCTTATCGGTTTGACTTCACAATGCAAAATCATTACAGCTGAAGGAAATTAGTCCGGCAGTGGGTGATGGTGGTCCTTCGGAGCAACTCAAACAGGGGGTCTCTACAGATTCTACTCTGCCATCCTCCCAACAAGATTCGCAAGACAACACAAGGCTGGACAGTCAACGTAGCTGTGTAGATGATGAGCACATCTCCCCTACTCCACCATCAAAGGTGCTTGCTCTAACTTGACACTATTATATGTGGTTGCATGTTGCGTATGATATCTAGCTTGTATTGCTTCTAACTTGAATTGCATATGCTTACTTTACACATAATGCCTGTGAATATGACACGTGTTCCTGTTTCTAGAACATACGTGTACATGATGAGCACATCTCCCCTACTCCACCATCACAGGTGCTTGCTCTTACTTGGAACTGTTATACGTGGTTGCGTTTTCCGTATGATGTCTAGTTTGTATTGCTTCTGATTATGTTGAATTGCATCTGCGTAGCTTACAACTTATACCTGTAATGATCACTTACCCATAAGACACATTTAACTTGGGACTGTGATGTAGGTTGCATCTTGCATTGTCTTCTAGCTTGTACTGTTTCTAATTTCTTGAAATGGCACTTACGACGAGACACTTTTTACCTGATAGAGTGATATTGGTTGCATATTCATATGGTGCCTAGCTTTCATTTCTTCTAATTTTGTTGAAATGCCTTCCGCTTACTATTTTTTCGTACATATTCCATCCTCCTATCGTATGTGTGAATAAGAAATGCTGTCTTTTTTTCCATCCTCCTATCCTGCGCTTGCCTTACATCAAAGTAGTGTTCGTCTGTATCATGCATCAACCAGTTATGCAGAGCTAATTTTATTCATCTTCTTGTGGTTTTGACTTCATAAGGCAATATCAGAAAATAGGAAGGAAAAGAGTAAGTTAGGGGATGTTGGTGGTCCTCCGCACCGACGCAAACAGAGACTCTCTAGATTTGCCACTGCTATTGCTAATGAAGTTGAAGTCCTAAGTCTACATGATGAGTTCATCTCCCGTACTCCACCATCACAGGTGCTTGCTCTAAGTTGAAAGTGTGACAATTGGTTTCATGTTGCATATGTTGTCTAGCCTGTATTTCTTCTATTTTGATTAAATTGCACTTGTTGAGTTTATACGTTATACATGTGCATATGACATGGCTTTCTTTGTCTAGAATACACTGCATCTATCTATCATACCATGTTCTTACATCAAAGTACTGCTGTTGTGTATCCCGCATCAGTCACTCCTGATTGGACGCTTTTAACATGGCAGTTTGATAGTGGTTGCATCTTGCATTGATTTCTACGTTGTACTGCTTCTAATTTTTTGAATTGCCACTTATGACAAGACACTTTTAACTTGGCAGAGTAATATTGGTTGCATCTTTCATATGGTGTCTAGCTTGCATTACTTCTATTTTCTTGAAAATCCTTCTGCTTAGTTTGCACATCATAGCTGTGAATATGTCATGTCGTCATGTTTTTCTTACATATTCCATCCTCATAAGGTTGTCTTACATCAAAGTATTGCTTGTCTGTATCATGCATCAATGAGTTCTGAAGAGTGATTTTATTGTTTTGTGTTGTGGGTACATCTTGACATGGCAAAGTCAAAAAAGAGCAAGGAAAATAATATAGTAGGGAGTGTTGTTACTCGTCGGGTGAAACGGAAAAGGTTCTGCCGTCGAGATTTTGCTGGTACTTATAGTGCAGTAGAAGGTCCAAGTCCACCGGCTAAATCTACAAACACAGTATCACCTGCTCCACAGCTACAGCATCTGCTTCAACTGTACCAGCATCTCAACCAGTTACTCGTTCGTTTGCTCCGGAACTGGCTAGTTCCCAAGCCGCCTTCACACCTAACACTACTTCCGAAGCACTGCTGACACAACAGGACTTGGCAAGATCAGATGAACCTCATGAGCATCAACACCAAGACGGTACCTGACCGAGTCAAGTTGCAGTTGCATGCTCCTTTATATGTACTCTCACAGTTTGATGTACACTAACACTTTCCATATTCGTTGTTGAACTAGCACCACGGCGCAAGCGGAAACAGACATCAGGGATAATGCTTGATAGATTAACAAAATCTAAAGGAGGAAGAATGGAGATCCATTTTGAGGCAGGTTTAAAAAGGCCACGTGATGCTACAGAGTCAGCCAAGTTAGTATCAGAGGCAGCAGTTGCCGTTAGGTGTCATGCATGTATCCTCCCAACGTGGATCCAGTACAGGAATGAGAAAGACAATACCGAGTTTAACACCTTCCTTGACCATTTATCCGTAAGTAATGTTATTCATCGTAATTAGTAATATTGTCTTGCTTTGTCCCAAACTTTCTAGCTTCCTCCTAATAAGACTCACATTCTTTTTTCAACAGATGAGGTTCAAGTTGGACCCGAAAGATGATGCAACTAAACAAGAATGCACTCATGTTTTTCAGTCTGCTCTGTGATAGTATCGGTACCACCTTAGAAAATCTCACTTTGAAGGCAAGCCTAACAATGAAATCGCCCAAACATCTCCAGTGGAATATATTACAGATGAAGACTGGACAGCCCTCGTTAAACACTGGTCTGATCCAAAGTATCAGGTAGGCTATATGTATTTGATCAGACCACATATTGAACTTGTATTTATGTATGTGCCTTACAAGTGTATCTTCTTCTAGGCTAACTGTTTAAAGAACAAAACCAACCGTTCTAAAGTGAAATTCCAATAGACAACAAGATCTCGTAGCTATATTTCACACTGCGAGGCTCTTGTAAATAGCTGCTACTTCCTTCTTTTTTGTGCCATATTATCATATCTATATTGACTTGTTCCAAATACAGAGGAAAGCCCGTGCGGACCAAAAAGAACCTGAACCGAATGTAGTGCAAATCTTCAAGGATTGCCACACCAACAAGATGAAGGGCATGAGCACACTAGTTCAAGCCGCTGTTGTAAGTCCTCACTCCTCCTGCCTTGACCTAATTGGTACTGTGATGTGTTCATTTAACTACTAGGTTTGCAGCCAATGTCAGTTACTATGTTCACTTTTATTCACAGCTGTCTTAACGTATCATTTCACCTTACATGGTTTAAAAGAGATGAAGGATATTCTTTTGGTTTTGATTTGTAATCTAGTTGTTATGTTCACGTGCACACACAATGATGAAATAGCCTGTTTGTTTTATATCTGTTTGCCCATGATATGAATGATGTCATACTATGTTCATCCTACTTTAAACCATGTCTCTTTATCCTTAGATGTCAACGAATGTGAGGAAATAGACAATATAGTAGGCATGCTACATGGACATATGTTCCGAAAGTGATTTTATTATGTAGTTGGCACTACAATACATGCTAATGTATTACAGTAGTTCACCAAAATAAGTTATGTATAAACATTTAACCTACTTTGTTTGTTTTTGTCTCATTAGTAACTTATCTGGTACACTAATCTACAAGTTCAAACTTTCAGGAAGCTATGGAACAAATGGTTGAACAGCCACAACCACCTGAAGGTGACGAGGCTACTACAGGCACAATGTCACCTCTTGCTGCAGTGCGTCAGTATCTCTCCACTAACAGTGCAAAAAGCACCTTCCTGCGTAATTCTGGGTTGGTTGTCAAGGTAACCTCGTCCAAATCGCCTATTGAACAAAATGTTCCTGCTAGACAGAGTGATATATCTGTGCTCTAGACACAAGTCCAATCCCTAATGGACGTTGTTTTGGAAACAAGAATAGTGGTTAAGAAATGTTGTCAAGATATGAATGGTTTTGAAACCAGACTATCAGCCATTCGCTTCGTTGTTCAAGAGCAATGGCGGAAAAAGGTGGAGATCGAGCTGCTCCATCAGATTCTACAGCCTGAAACATTAGCACTCAGGTCAAATGATCCGTGCTTCTATACATCTGATGGTGCTTTTATCTGGAAGGACTGTAAACTTTATGCCAACATGCCTTTTGTTCTATGGTTGGAATTTATTTTGTTGTGATACAACATTTATGATGCTGCCTGAGGCTGCAGTAATTACGACGCTATTTTTGTATAGTGTAGGTTTATCTTAGTAATGTATTCGGCCGAAAGCTTCGTTGGAGCCCAACATGCCAACATTCGTCGGGTCCATTCCAATTGGGCTAAAAACGACTACGGGCCGAAATTGGCATGTAGCCCACTAAAAATATCTAGGCCTAAATCAGCATAAGCTTTCATATTTTTCTGGTAGGCCTGTGCCCATAGTGGGCCTTTAACAGGCCTAAACATAATTTGGGCCCTTAGTAAAAATAGGCCGTTTACAGGTGTAAATATCTCGAGCCCATAAAAAAACATGGGCCTTTAATATACCGAAAGTGATATTGGGCCCTGATTGTGCCAAATAACCCACTGGACTTAGCAGGCCGAAAAGGTGGCCCATTCACGATGCGGATCTTTGACAGGCCGAAATTCGGACGGGCTGTAAATGCGCTGACCTAATACACGGGCCTTTAACAGGCCGGAACTTC
Source organism: Triticum dicoccoides (assembly GCF_002162155.2). Lineage (NCBI taxonomy): Eukaryota > Viridiplantae > Streptophyta > Magnoliopsida > Poales > Poaceae > Triticum > Triticum dicoccoides. Next base: position 124,758,709 of record NC_041386.1, on the reverse strand, counting down.
GGTCGGGCTAGATTATCGTCATTTTTATATGGGCCGTTAATGGGCCCGATATGACGTTGGGCCACATATGGCCCATGGTTTACGTCCGGCGTTAACATGCCGAAAGTGGCCCAAAGCTATAGTGGGCCTCTAACAGGCCGAATGTCAGACATGGCCGAATATGACCCAAATCCTTCACGGTCGTTTATGGGCCGAAAGTTTTGATGGCCTGTAAATGGGCCCAAATGAAGCCGGACCTTTAACAGGCCGGAAATACACCGGGCCGTAATTCGACCCAATTACTTAGCGAACTCTTAACAGGCCAGAAGTGACCATGGGCCGCGTTGATGACAAGTTTAGGACAGGCCGTTGACAGGCCGATTTGATAGAGAATGTTGGGCCTTTAGCTGGGCTGGCCCATTATGGTCTGCAGAATCTTGTGGGCCTTTAGCTGGGCCGGCCCATTGTGGTCTGCAAAATCGTGTGGGCCTTTAGCTGGGCCAGCCCATTATGGTCCGCTAAATTTTGTGGGCCTTTAGCTGTGCCGGCCCATTATGGTCCGCTAAATCTTATGGGCCTTCGGTTGGGCCAGCCCATTTAAACTTTGTGGGCCACTTTTGGGCTGGTCCACATGTCAACATATCATAGGCCCATCTCGACCGTTGGATGAGTGACACCTGTGCCAACGCGGAGCTGACGCGTGGATCCATCAGCCAATGAGAATTTTACACGTGGAAAATCGGCATTGGTCGTGGCTGTTAACGGGTTATCGGATCCAAAATCCGATCCGATAGCTTAACGGCGTTCCGTTACGGTGGATGCCACGTGTCGGTCACCCTTGACGAAAGCACTTCTGTGACGCGCGATTTATCGTCATGGAAGTGGACACTTCCGTGATGATAATTTTGGCAATGTCATGGAACACTTCTACGATAGCACAGGTATGACTATCTTGATTCTGTCATAAATTTGTCATGGATGTACATGCATGACAGAAAACGCGACCTACTGTGACAAACACGTATCATCACAGAAGTGTATTTTTCTTGTAGTGCCAGGCCACTCCAGAGGAGGTCTTGCATCGTCCGCCTCGCGAGGCTTGGCCCCTCGCGAGGGTCTTGGATGCTTTGTTGGTGAAGATGGGCTGAACGGCCTGCTGCTTGGCCACGCCGCGGGCCGCAGGCAGGCAAGTCTGGGGACCCCCGTTCTCAGAACACCGACATATTTCTATCTTCACCACCTCCTGAAGACCAAGCCCGAGAGGCGCATAGCACTATGCATTTTTGAACTTTTTTGTAACTTGTTGCCAAAGGGGAGAAATGCATAAATCATAGGCTTCGAGAGAGAGAGAGTGTTTCTTTGGTGCTTTGTCTCTCTTGCTTTCTTGTTTTTTGTTGAACTTGTGTGTGTGCTCGTTTGATACTTTATGTCTGTGTGAGATACTTGCATGATCATGTGTTTGATCATATCATACTTTAATGTTTGCTTGGATGACATTATCTTTTATATCCTTATATGATCATTCACTTTGCTTGGTTATGAGTGCATGTTTTAATTCATATCATTTTGAGCGCTCCACCAAGATGTATGTGACATGGAAGAGTGACCCATGATCCTAATTTATTGTGCATTTGCATTCAAAAGCAAATCTTAAATAGTGCACAAATTTAGGGGGAGCTCTTGCTTATCACATACTTCTCAAAGTGATGATGTATTTAAATCTTATTATCATTTGTCAAAGCTTTGATCTATATGTTGTCATCAATTACCAAAAAGGGGGAGATTGAAAGTGCAACTATCCCTGGGTGGTTTCGATAATTATTAACATCATATAGCTCATTGAACTAATACTATTTCAAGATGATCATTTCAGAAAGTTCAATGATTGGCATGGCATGGATTAAGAATGTGGACCCCTAAAAATGCTAAGGACACACATTGGCTCAGGCTCAAGACTCTACTTTTCATTTTAGTGATCCAAGATCACATCGAGTCCATAGGAAAAGCCAATACTATTAAAAGGGGATGAGGTGTTGCTTAATGGCTTGCTTGCTCAAATTGCTTAGGGATATGCTCCAAAAACCCTCAACCACTTTCTCATATCCACATATGTCCCATATCAAAAGTCAAACTCGGCCCCACCGAAATGTTCTATCCGGCGCCACCAAGTTCACTTGACATAGCCACTGCCAGAAACCCTAGTCATATCAGTCTCACCGGTAGGGATCTCGGTCTCACTGAGATGGGATTGCAAACTCTCTGTTTCCCTTCGTAACATTTCGGTCTCACCGAGATGAGCGATCGGTCCCACCGAGTTCGCAATGCAAACTATCTGTTTCCCTTTCGTAACATTTCGGTCTCACCGAAATGAGCCATTCGGTCCCACCGAGTTTGCTTGACCAACTCTCTGGCTAGCCTATTACCTAAATCGGTCCCGCCGAGTTTGTGTAATCGGTCTCACCGAGATTATGTTATTCCCTAACCCTAATGTAATCAGTCCCACCGAGTTGACTTGTCGGTCCCACTGAAAAGCCTAACATTCACATTTTGAACTGAATCGGTATGACCGAGTTTTCTGATTTGGTCCCACCGATTGGTAAATTGTGTGTAACTGTTAGATTTTGTGTGGAGGCTATATATACCCCTCCACCCTTCCTTCATTAGTAAGGAGATCCATCAGAACGTGCCTACACTTCAGCGTTCATTTTCTGAGAGTGAGGACCACCTACTCATGTGTTGAGACCAAGATATTCCATTCCAACCATATGAATCTTGATCTCTAGCCTTCCCCAAGTTGCTTTCCACTCAAATCATCTTTCCACCAAATCCAAATCAGTGAGAGAGAGTTGAGTGTTGGGGAGACTATCATTGGAAGCACAAGAGCAAGGTGTTCATCATCAACACACCATCTATTACCTTTTGGAGAGTGGTGTCTCGTAGATTGGTTAGGTGTCACTTGGGAGCCTCTGACAAGATTATGGAGTTGAACCAAGGAGTTTGTATGGGCAAGGAGATCGCCTACTTCATGAAGATCTACCCTAGTGAGGCAAGTCCTTCGTGGGCGATGGCCATGGTGGGATGGACAAGGTTGCTTCTTCGTGAACCTTCGTGGGTGGAGCCCTCCGTGGACTCGCGCAACTGTTACCCTTTGTGGGTTGAAGTCTCCATCAACGTGGATGTACGATAGCACCACCTATCAGAACCATGCCAAAAATCTCCGTGTCTACATTGCGTTTGCTCCCTCCAAACTCCTCCCTTTACCTTCATATGCAAATGTTTTACATTCCACTGCTATACTCTTAGACTTGCATGTGTAGGTTGATTGCTTGACTTGTGCGAAGTTGCTAAAATCAGCCAAGACTTAAAATCGGGAAAAGGCTAGATTTTTATTTGGTCAAGTAGTCTAATCACCCCACTCTAGACATACTTCCGATCCTACACAACAGCACCAGAAATTCTTCCTGATTGCTTGTATCAACGTTGGTATTTTCCCCAAAGAGGATAGGATGATGCATCACAACAACTATAAGTATTTCCTTCAGTTTTGAAACCAACACTACTGCAGGATGCTGCTAACGCGACACTATGATCGGAGACCCTTTGATGAAACTGTGTGCGAGGCCTTAATCACAAACAGTGATGTAAAAAACTTGTCAAAAATATGCAAAACATTTACGACGAAGGATACATCAAACACGGTTCTAATTTTAGTTGTGTGTGCGATGTGGGGCATACGGTTTAGTTCAATGAACTGTTTGTGATGAGGTAGAACAAAAGAAATGGGCAGCGAGATGAAGGTGTGTGCGATATACGACATACAGTTCACTCGGATAAACTGTTTGTGATGAGGCGGAACAACAGAAATCGGCAGCCAGATGGAGGTGTGTGCGATAAACGACATATAGTTCACTCGGATGAACTGTTTGCGATTAAGCAACACAAAAGAAACGGCCATCCAGATCAAGGTGTGTGTGATATACGGCATATACTTCACTCCAATGAACTATTTTCGATTAGGCAACGCAACAGAAACGGTTCAGCCAGATCAAGGTGTGTGCAATGGAGGGCATACACTTCATTCCGATAAAATGTTTGTGTTGAGCCAAGAGAACATAAATGTTTCACATAAAGAAGATGTGTGTGATATGCGGCAGACATCCAATTACGTAGGTGGCTAGTACACACATGACATTTCCACACGCCAAAGTAAACTATTACATACACTAATAAAACGCCCATGCGTTGCCACGGGCTTTTGAAAAAAATATAAGGTACTACTCACTGATCTAATATTACCGAGAACAATGTCGTCTAAGCTAACTCACATCTTTTTTTCGACAGTCGGCTAACACACATCATATTATCAAACACAATAATATTAGAGCACATACAGCCGGTCCCCTCAAATCTGCGGACACGCCCGATCGTTGACCGAATAGGAGAGAGAAGGAAAATGGTAACCCAACCCGACCCCTTATATCATTCCCGGTCCAGGCTATCCACAAACTCTCATATTGACACCAAATATGGGGAGTATATGGGGCTCATAGACGTGCATGGTTGATCCGCCACATAGGATGTGGCCCACCATGGACTACCTTTTCTTTCTTTTCTTTCTCTCTCTTCATCTCCACCAAGCACATGCACGTCACAGGATATATAAGGGACAAAATGAGGAGTATGGTTGCATGAACGGACAGATAGACGCTCAAAATGAACACTGACTGGGCGCTTCTATGGACTTTTAGGATGCACGGATTTGCGAAATCCGGCTATAGATGCTCCTATTGACAACTCAAACAGTCATGTTTTTTTAGTTGGAATGGGTTTTGTTTTATTCATTCATTTCAACACGATCCGAGACCAAAAACATCACGAATATTATGTGATATGTACCTGGCCCAAGTTTCACATAACTTATTCGCACAATCCTCTTTAGTTAGCCAAAGAGAAGCTCCATTAGTCAAGCATCTCACCCATGCCACCCTGAAACTCCTCTCTCGATCGCATCCACTCCTTTACCTCCTTAGCAATAGGCCATAGATTGATCTATCAATTTCTGAGCTTCTTAATTTAGCCCCCACTATTTTTGAGTCTGCTCCAAGATAAGCTTTGCCATGTCCAATTCACGTTCAAGATGAGCTGCCCATCGAATACACCGGAGGACATTCCATTATGGAAATCTGGTAGAGAGGTGAACATTTACAAGGCTATATAAATCAAAATGACCAAACCAACCATTCATAGATACGAAATTTAAGAAGCTCGCAAAATGTTACTGCTATAAAACTATATAGTGCTACCCATCTTCATGTTGTTCCCTCCGTTTTTTCAAATTGAAAATAAGTAGAAGAAAATGAAAATGAAGAAAAAGAAAAAATTACAAAATACTACCTCCATTCCTAAATATAAGTCTTTTTGGAGACTTCACTATAGACTACATACAGAGCAAAATGAGCGAACATATACTCTAAAAGGCGTCTATATACATCCAAATCTAGTCTCTATAGTGGAATCTCTAAAAGGACTTATATTTAGGAACAGAGGGTGTCGGTGTACAAAAGTAGGGGCTCTCCTTTGCACCCTGTTACTTGTGCATGGGCAGTCAGTGCCGCGCCCACGCCCGCACTGAGCAGGGCAGAGGACAGGGCAGAGGAGGGAAGCCGGAGCACGAGACAACCGAAGCAATGCCAAGAGTAGATACACAAAGAGCAAGAGGGCGAGGTGGACTCCCTCGGCAAAACCCTTGCCGGGGCAGCCTCCGCAACCCCAGCAAGAGCCTTGCCGAGGCAACCTGCCCAATGCCAGTAGAGCGCGCCGCCCTTGAGCCAAGGGGTTCCAATGCCATCAACTACATTGGAACCAAGGCTCGGGAGGCACCTCCATGGTACATGCAGATCTTTGTGGAGATCATAAATACATACGATCAGATGAGGACCAGAAGATGACGATCCTTGGCAAGATTCTTGCCAAGGAAATCCACGAGACCCTGGCAAGATCCTTGCCGGGGACGACCGAAGTGCCACGGCAAGACCCTTGTCGGGCCCCCGGCAAGACCCTTACCGAGGACATCTACGGGGACGCAACCATGCCCACAACTGCCAAGACTCCACCGCCGCTCCCATGCAGCTGCTAGCTCAACCAGCTGGGCAGGCATCTGCGTGGTAGCGTGCGGCCTCCACACCGATTCAGCAAGCACCTCATGGTGACATGCAGATCTTCGTGAAGGCTCCGCCATCACGCCAGCCTAGCAGCCAGCCAACGTGGCGCTACAACGCCTCGTCAGCACGGGCGCGCGTCGGAGCCAAGCGAGGCGGCGACAGCTGGGACAAGCTTCGTTGTCGTCCCCGATAAATCAAGAGGGGCACGTCGGTAGTGCATTAAATGTGTTTGTCCGATGGTGCCAGAGGATAGACTCAGCCACTATACACCATTCCACCTCCTGTGTGCCAATGTGGCAACCCCTTTTGTCTATAAAAGGAGGCCCGAGGTGTACTAGAGAGGGATTCGGATTTTTGGAACTAGACACACACCGTAGCTAGTTCAAGAACTCAAGAACACTCAAATATACATCAAAGCAGGACTAGGGTATCACGCATCTCCACGGCCCGAACCTGGGTAAACGATCCTTGTGCTGACCGCCAGACCCGCTGTTTGCACAACCCCGCGCCCGCCAACCGTAGAAGGGATCCCAGTGATCGCATATGTGTCGTTTCCACCAACATCTTTGGCGCGCCAGGTAGGGGGCGCAGTTGTGGAAATCTGGTCTGGTTGAAGCAGCGGCTTCATCATGGTCGTCACTCCAAGGAAGAAGACGACTGAACCAGTGGCATCCTCGGTGGATGCAGTGAACGCTCACGCAGCGGCAGAAAAGCTAAGTCATGCAAAACTTTGAGCAATTCCTTTATATATATATAAGGTTATCGTCCTCGATGATCTTGCCCTGTGTATGGAAAACCTACACGCAATGGGGTCCTGGCACTATTGGCAATGCCCTCGTTCAGTTTCGAGTCCGCTCAAAAGTTCGAGCGGTTGCATCGAGAACGGCAGGGTGACCTTCTGCGATTGGCAACATTCTTGTTCTATCTCGAGTACGCTCGACGGTTCGAGCGGCCGCTTTAAGAGCAGTGAGGTGGTTTGCCCGGTAGCAAGCACACCTGGTAGGCCATTGGGGATCCGTCCTCAAGTCACTGCGGCCTGGGTTTCCGCGTTGGCAAACCTACCCAATTGACGTAGGGTGGACATACAAAGGGAGAGCAAACGGGAAAATAACAAGCATCGTTTCAAAAGCACTGCAGAGTTATATTACATCAATTGTTGCTGTGATTCTAACTAAAGATAAAAATTGTCTTGCACTACAAAAAAAAGACACATCCGTGACATTTTGGGCTGAACGATTTTTTTTCTGTCATACATATGACACTTCTATGACGATAATTGTGACAAAACCCGGTATCATCATAGATGTGGTGGGCTCCTACTTCTATGACAAAAAATCAAGACATAAAATGGGCTTTTTGTCCTGGGCGGGCCAGAGATGCAGCTACATGACATTCTTTGGGCCATCCATGACGGAAAAAACCATGGTAGAAGCGAGGGGGAGGAAAATTTTGGGGAGTTCCCGGTTACGGTGGGAGGTCGGGGGCCGAGCGATGCGTGTTTCTCTCGTACACGTATGCGCGTGTGTGCGAGGCGTTGGCTCTAACTGAACCCGAGCGAGGCGTTGGGCTCTAACTGAACCCAAGCGATTGCATTGCAGGTTATGCGTTACTGAACCCGAGCGATCAATCGATGGCTATTAACTGAACCCAATCGATCGATGGCTGTTAACTGAACCCGATCGAGCGATTCCTTCGCTACTATTGCTAACTAAAGTTGATCGATTGGATGAACAGTGAGTGTTGCGGGGGGTGGGGTTGGATGAACAGTGAGTGGTGGCGTTGCCTCTGGATGAACAGGACCCCGTGGTGTGGTGGAGGGCTGGATGAACAGTAGACGGTGGAGGGGTGCCCGTGGAGGGGTGGTTGAACAGGACCCCGTAGTGTGGAGGGCTGGATGAACAGTAGACGGTGGAGGGGTGGTTGAACAGTAGCCGGTGGAGTAGCATGTGGTGGAGGCTGGATGAACAGGAGCCCGTGGAGGCTGGAGGAGGTCGATGGTAGCCTGTGGAGGCTGGAGGAGGTCGACGGTGGAGATGAACAGTATCCTGTGGAGTCCCGTTTTGCGGTATGCCACACCCCTCCCGATGAACAGGACCCCCGTTTTGACCGTAGCGCTCCAACACAAGTCCGTTTCGTCCGTTTTGCGGTACGCCACACCCCTCCTTATCAACAGGACCCCTGTTTCGACCGTAGGAGGTCCGTTTCCTCCGTTTTGCGATACGCCACACCCCACCCGATCAACAGGACCCCCGTTTCGACCGTAGGAGGTCTGTTTCCTCCGTTCCGCGGTATGCCAGGCCTCATTTCCAACGCTATTCCGTCCAAGCCCTCCCGATGAACACAACCACACATTCCGTTCCGACCCTGCCGGTTGGCTCCCACGTGTTTCGTTGCCTCCCGATGAACACGACGCATTCCGTTGCCTCCCGATGAACACGATGCATTCCGTTGCCTCCCCATGAATACGACGCATTCCATTGCCTCCTCATGAACACGACGATGACACTGTTTCTCCGTTCTGACCCAGCCATGTACACGAGCCCTGGCCATACGTATGCGCGAGTAGGCGTTCGAGACCCCGCCTGTATGTACACATACGTGGCCGTATTTTCTTTCTTGCACCCTGGCCGCTGTACGTACGTGTACATGCTACGTGCGCGCCTCTACTACGGCACGTGCGCGCCACTACATCGACCAGTATGTACGTACACGTTCGCAACCAAAATGACAACGCTAAGTACGCTTCGACCAGGTGGGTCCCGACTGTCAGGCACTTCCTTGCATGCGAAGATGTAGCTGGTGGGTCCCAGCAGCCAGGGGGGCGAATCGTTTTGTTTTTTTGCCCGGACGCACTTCCTTGTGTGCGAAGGTGTAGCTGGTGGGTCCCTGCAGTCATGAGGGAAACGTTTTTTTCGCGAAATACGGTGGCCCGTCCGGTGGGTCCCCGCTATCAGGTGGAGGAATAATTATTTTGCACGTAATAAGGAGGCACTTCCTTGTTGCGGCCGTGGACCTAGCTGTCAGCCTCTCCACGTACAGTCCACGTCCGATGGAAGTCGTTCCTTGACCACGTTGACCACGCTGCGCCGAGAGCACCAGGGCGGTGGACGACGGCGAGGCCTAGGAAGGGGACAACGTAGAGCCGGGGAAGGCGTGGCAGTGGATTCCCACACGTAGAGGAGTATGAGGGTTCACTGGTTCGCTGCGGTGTGAGGCTGCCGTCGCCGCAGAATAACAGGGGGTGTGGGTGAGTAGAGGGATGGCCTGGCCAGCGGTGGGAGTAGTAGGGGCGGTGAGGCCTCCGCCGCATCGCAGCCGGCCACGGGAGGCAGGAGCACGAGGCACGACCGGCGCTGGTTTGGGTGGCTGGAGTAAGAAGACCAGAGGTTGAGGAAGCACTACGGCCGTTTGATGGACATCGTACAGTCACAGGAGCTAGAATCGTGCATATTGACTAAGTTGACAAAGCCCTCTATCCCCGTCAACTTAGTAGGCCCACAAGTCAGCCTTCCACTATACTGGGTCCCAGCTAATAGGGGGAGTATTCATTTTTTGTGCGTAATAAGGAGGCACTTCCTTGCGTGCGAAGATATAGCTGGTGGGTCCGAGCTGTCAGCGGCGGTAACGTTTTTTTCATGAAATACAGAGGCCCTTTCGGTGGGTCCCTGATGTCAGGTGGAGGAATCATTATTTTGCGCGTAATAAGGAGACATTTCCTTGCATGCGGCCGTGGACCCAGCTGTCGGCCTCTCCACGTACAGTCCACTTCAGATGCATGTTGGTTGTTGACCATGTTGACCAGGCCACGCCGAGAGCACCAGTGCGGTGGACGAAGGCGAGGCCTAGGAAGGGAACGACACAGAGGCAGGGAGGACTCGGCAGTTGTTTCCCACGTGGAGGGGAGTACGACTGTACGAGGGTTTACTGGTTCGTCTGCCGTCGCCGGAGAATAACAGCAGGTGTGGGTGAGTAGAGGGATGGCTAGGCCAGCGATGGGAGTACGATGGGGCGGTGAGGCCTGCGCGGCAGCACAGCCGGCTGCGGGGAGGAGGCAGCAGGCAGTCCTGTCGGCGCTTGTTTGAGTGGCTGGAGCAGGAAGAGCAGAGATTGAAGAAGCACGACAGCCGTTCGATGGACATCGTACGGTCACTCAAGCTAGAATCGTTCATATTGACTAAGTTGACAAAGCCCTCTGTCCCCGTCAACTTAGTAGGCCCACAACTCAGCCTCCCACCATGGTGGGTCCTGGCTAGCAGGGGGGGTATTTATTTTTCTGTTCGTAATAAGGAGGCACTTCCGGTGGGTCCGAGCTGACAGCGAGGGGGACGTTTTTTTCATGAAATACGATGGTCCGTCCGGTGGGTCCCAGCAGTCAGGAGCAAACGTTTTTTTCGCGAAATACAGTGGCCCGTCCGGTGTGTCCCAACAGTCAGGGGGAAACTTTTTTCCGCGAAATACTGGTGGCCCGTCCGGTGGGTCCCTGCTGTCAGGTGGAGGAATAATTATTTTGCGCGTAATAAGGAGGCACTTCCTTGCAGCTGCCGTGGACCCAGCTGTCAGCCTCTCCCCATATAGTACTCTTCTGATGGAAGTCTGTCGTTGACCACATTGACCACGCCGCGCCGAGGGCACCATGGCGGTGGACGACGGCGAGGCCTAGGAAGGGGACGACGCGGAGCCGGGGAAGACGCGACAGTGGATGCCCATGCGAAGAGGAGTACAAGGGTTCACTGGTTCGGCTGTGGTGTGAGGCTGCCATCGCCGCAGAATAACAGGGGGAGTGGGTGAGTGGAGGGATGGCCTAGCCAGCGGTGAGAGTAGTATGGGGACGGTGGGGCCTCCGCGGCAGCACAGCCGGCCATGGGAGGTAGGAGCATGCGGCACGACCGGCGCTGCTTTGGGCGGCTGGGGCAACAAGACCAGAGGCTGAAGAAGCACTACGGCCATTGTATGGACATCGTTGACCATGCCGCGCCGAGAGCACCAGGGCGGTGGACGACGGCGAGGCTTATGAAGGGAACGACGCGGAGCTGGGGAAGACACGACAGTGGCTGCCCATGCGGTGGAGAGTACGAGGGTTGACTGGTTCGGCTGCCGTCGCCGGAAAATAACAGGAGGTGTGGGTGAGTAGAGGGATAGATAGGCTAGGGATGCGAGTATGATGGGGCCGTGAGGCCTGCCCGGTAGCACTGCCAGCCACGGGAGGCGGGAGCAGGTGGTTCCGACGGCGCTGGTTTGGGCAGCTGGGGCAGGAAGATCAGACTCTGAAGAAGCACGATTGCCATTAGATTGACATCTAACGGTCTGACACTGGTAGAGTCGATTGTTGACTAAGTTTCTTTATTGAGAAACCTTGTGTACGCATGAACTTAGTAGGCCCACAAGTCAGCCTCCAAATCTGTGGCAGACAACATAAAGCCCATTTGCTATTTTTATAATTTGCAACCCATTTGCTAATTCTTAAGTAATTTATTAGAGCCCATTTTCTGCCCAGGACCACGGTCAAAAAGTTCAACCTTATTTTGCATATTCTGTGGAGTCCGAACTGTTGTAATCCCGAAATGATAAACATTTTTTTAAGAACTTATTGATTTTCCAAAAAAAATCGTTTTGTTTTTGTAAGCAAATAAGACGTGGGACAATTGAGTTGGTTTAAGGGAAAACCAGTGGTAAAAGTCAGCGCTGGGTGGGAAAAAACAACAAAAATAAGGATGTAAATATGAAAAGGGAATTTTATGTGTTTTCAATATAATGATAGTGTATATGAACTAGTAAATCTATAGGTAGAGATTAGAAAACGGATGTAGGACATGCGTTTCAAGAGGATAATAGAACTGGGATGTGTGTTTGATTCAGTAAAAAAACCGCCTGCGGATGTTGTAAGACAAAATATAACTAACACTGGCGGGCCACAGGACAGTAGATACCTGCTAGATCTTTGTGCCCCGTTGTCATCATGGGCTGGGCCTGTTAAAAACAAAACCAACCCTGGGCAGTCTACAGCCCAGTTAAAACTTGCTCGACCTGAAAAAACAATATACGTGCTCAATAAACGAGAGAATTCTGCAAGTACAGAGTGATAACTGGGATGCAACACGGATATTGTTTTTTTATCATGATAATAAGTGCATGCACTTATTTCGAAAAAATTGGAGAACTAGGTGGCAGGTGCTTATGCTACCCATCAAATAAAAATCAGGTGCCTGAAAATTCGTTTCGAAACAAATGATTCAACTTTGTATCCACGTCGACCCTCGGCATGATGGTTGGAAGCAAATGCATGTTCATACCAAAAGATCGTTAACAACAATACCAACTTGTGGAGGACAAGGTAGTACAAATACCAATACCAAACTAACTTATAATCTTTTTACTCCTGGCCCTAGTGTTCGTCTGGTAGAAAATCTTGCAGAGGACCAGCTCCCACTCCTTCTCTTGCTCCAGGTCCCCGAGGTGGTACTGGTGCATCACCCAGTTGGTCCTCTGCTGGTCGAAGTTCTTGTTGGTGTGCAGCACCAAAACCTTTTTTGTTGCCCGTCTGCCGGCCGTTGACCATCACTGGCAAGGTATTGCCGGTCTTGTGCCACATCGCATGCATGCCGCACTCCGATTGTATCTTGTGACGCGTCCGCGTGCCCCTTTTGAACGCCCTGGAATTGCACTGGAAGAACTGCTTCCTTAGGCCACTCAGTGTGATACCTGCAGTATTGTGGAATACATGTTTTAGTGTACCTAGTTGGCATTTTCATAACATCTTTGGCATGTTGCAGTCACTTGTTTCACTTTTTATTAACCATCAAATTGTAATTGCTTCACCAGTTCTACGTCTAAAAAGAAAAATAGAGCTATAAACAAAGGAATATGTTTGTGCAAGTAGACGGTCGATCGATGTCTTACCTGGAAGTTTCTTAGGTTGGGTGTAGCATATGTCGTGCTCGCTGTCGATGGTTGGTATGAACAAATCGATGAGAGACTGAATCTCGCACTGTCAGCACTCACTTTGGCCTCAAGGTGCTCGATCAGCTCCTAATCCATGGGATCAAACTTGACGCCAGCCGGCTGCACCGGCCAATCCTTCTTCGACTTGCATCGGTAATTCCAGTTATGTGGTACTCAATGTATGATCAATCGACTGTTTTAAGTGAATGATGAAAGATTTCGACAGATAAGTGGTACTCCAAATCTGAAGTCCAGAATACCCGAACACACCACCGGGATTCTTGTGTCACCTCATGCGCAGCGTGTTGTCACGTCAATTCAATGTGTGGACATGATGAATAATTTGACCGACGTATACTAGTACTGCTACTGTACTAGAGTACTTACTAGTCGTATTTAGTGTCACAATTTATACATAGGTTTAACTAACAAGTACGCACTTGAAGCCTAACGGATATATATACACACATATATATGGCTTCTGCACATCATCTCCATCATCATTATCAGTACATCATACGCAGGTGAGTTAGGATGCACTTGATCCCAGGAAGGTATCTATCCTTCAAACCAGAGGAGTGCTTCAAACTAACAACAGTATATAATATCCAACAAAAGAGGGCCGTGCTACAGCAGCAGAATACATGGCTCAGTCTAGATATCAGCATGAATCAAGTTGTGCATATTTGCTGTTGGCATGAACCACATCGCCACATGTCGGGTTTGTAAAAGCGATCCATCGCATGGAAGCTTGATGCCTTTCACACACTAAAGATTATCTGGCAACAAGCTATGTCGACGAATCTCTGGATATGGTGATTCATGAAACGCATGGTATGATGTGTAAACACAGCCCCCCCTCGCGAATGGAAGTTGCATAGCACAGTAATTAATCATCGCCGGTGATATGATCGATGATTGGTTGGATGATCGGATAATTGAGCCCGAGGAACAAGGAGTGCTTGCCGAGGCTGTAAACCCGCCCCCAGTTGAATACGCCTGGCCCAATGGAGCTGGGATCTTTCTCGAAAACGAAGTAGCCGTAGCCATCAATGTCACGAATGCCCCATGTATTGTACTGCATGTGGTTTGATGTAATGGTTTGGTCAATTTGGCACGTGCGAATGAGCATCAAATGACCGCCATCAGCTGAACGAGCAATAAACCACCACCCATCGGCTGGTATGATTCCAAGTCCTGGAATCATGAAGGCCAGCTCATTTGCGTCTGCTGCAACAATTCAAATTGGAGACCAAAAGGACAAAAATAAACAATCATGTTCAGAGTATGTGTGGAATTAAGATTATTATAACAGTGACACATATCATAGACAGAGAATTGCAATGCCGTGGTCATAATCATACCCCAAGTTAAAAAAATAAGCCAATGGCTTTCATATTCTAGCAATATGTCATGGTTCAAACATCATGTAACAATGAGAGGAAAACAGCTATGACAACACCTACTCATATTCTACCATAGCACTTACTACTACCGTTCTCATATCAACTCTAAGCAATAACATGCGTTGTTATAAAAATCTTGTAAACGAGAGTAACATATAGCAATCATGATGTTATGCTCATAATATGTATTCTAACAATCATTAGATGCCGATTGTTCTCATATCAACTCTAACAATAACATGTGTGGTCATAAAAATATAGGAAATGAGAGGAACATATAGTAATGATGTGGTTACAGACATGCTATGCATTCTAAATTTGTAACAAATGAACAGGCAGTCGTATTCATAAGGTAAAGATGAGATGAGATAGAACAATTACACAACGATAGATTCCACCAGTATAGGCAGCCAATCTGTGTGTCGACCGCGTAAACGATGCCATCATGCACTATAGCATCAGACAAAAATGTTGCCTCAACAGGATTGATGATGAGCCATAACCATGTATGGCGACCGGATTCCAGATAGACTAATCCCATGTTGAACAAGGCAATGAGCTTGTAATCCATGTAGTCTTCTGATGGTGTGGGCACTTTGCAGATTACAACTTTTTGCAAACAGAGGTCGAGCCAAAAGCTTGACGCGTCTCGTGCATAGTAGGCAGGAGTGTCCGGTGGGCCGCGAGTGTCGGCGTTCTGGGAACGGGGGTCCCCAGACTTGCCTGCCTGTGGCCTGCGGCGTGGCTCAAATGGGGGCCCAGCACGGCCCATCTTCACCAACACAAACCCAAGACCCTCGCGGGGCGGACGACGCGGAGCTTCCTCAGGCACGGCCTCGTCAGGTTGGCTCACGAGGAGGCGGAGAGATCAAGGCGGGGTACCTCACGAGGTGCCCATGACGCAAGCCGTGACAACTTAGGGCGCCAGGCGGGTGCCAGCCCGCACAGTGTCCTCCTTTCCTCTTTGGTGCAAAGGGGGCAAGCGCGGCCGCGGAGTACCGAGGCATAAGGCAAAGGTTGCCATTTCGGTGCAACGAGACCAAGACCAGGAGGACTACGAGACGGAGGTCACCGTGGAGCCCAAGACGGCGTCATCACCAGAGCTTTGCGTAGGCGAAGACTACTTTTGTCAGGATAGCTGACACTTGCTGTCCCCCTTCAAATTAGCCCGCCATTGTTGGCTCCCTTCCCGCTCAATATTTGGGGAGAGGACCAGGGCCTCTATAAATAGGACTAGCCACCCACACAGCAAGGGGGTTGGTCAGAGGAGAGCAGAGAGAGAGAGAGAGAAAGGTGACTGAACTCCTCCGAGCAGTTCATCGCCCCAGCCAAGAACAGACCCTCGCGAGGCTGTTCTTCCTTGTATTGTTCATCATCATCAGCCCAAGAGGCAATCCACACACCACACACTGGAGTTGGGTATTACACCACAACGGTGGCCCGAACCAGTATAAACCTGGTGTTTCTAGTGTTGTTCTTTCCTTAGTTTAGATCCAAGCATGGCGGAGGGGTGCAGGTAGGTAGGAGGAGGAATCTCCGCGCGCACCCCAGTGTTCGAACCTCAAGGGTTTGCCGGAACCCGAAATCCGACATTTGGCGCGCCAGGTAGGGGTGTGCCGGAATTCGTCTTCCACCGCCCCGTTCTCCTCCGACCGTCACGCCCATGTCTGACACTCGTCGGGCCCACGCCGAGCGCCGGGCCGCACTCGCTTCCCGCGTCGCCCAGACGGCCCCTGTCGGCGGGCATCCACGCCGTTCCCCGTCACCTGCCGTCAATGCCGCCACTGGCCCGACGGGGGACGAGCGGCAAGCATCGTCCCAGCATCTGTCCGTGCGGCAAGACGGCTGCACCGCAACCCCCTCGCTCGCCCCAGCTGGTTCTTCGTCCCACGCGCTCCGCGTGCCCATGGGGCCCCGCAACCTCTCCCCCGCCTATCGCGCTGCACCGACACCCCAGTCGTCGTGGCCCTCTCGGGCGGCTCGCAGGCGCCGCCTACAAGTTACCACGTCAAGCCGTTCATCCGCCGGGTCAGCGCCGCCTCCACGCGGCAGGGGGCTCCCTTGGATCGGGCGGTGCCCAAGACCGGCCTGAGCTTCAGCTCGGAGGACCACCCCTCCCACTCGGCCTGCTCGGGCGCGCTCCCCATGCTGTGCACCCCCACCATCTGCCAGGTGGCCATCACCAGAACTCTCATCGATGGCGGGGCAGGCCTCAGCGTGCTCTCAGTCGAGGCCTTCAACCTCCTCTGCATACTCCTGGAACGGCTGCAGCCCAGCCGGCCCTTCTCAGGCGTTGGGGGCAGGTTGTCCGGCTCCTTGGGACAGATCCGGCTCCCAGTGACCTTCGGCACCTACGATAACTTCCGCACGGAGCTGGTCGACTTCGACATCGCCCCCATCGGCCTCCCCTACAACGCCATCCTCGGCTACCCAGCGCTGGCCCAGTTCATGGCCGCGACGCACCCGACGTACAACCTCATGAAGATGCCCGGGAGCAACGGTGTCCTCACCGTGTACGGGGACACTGGGGAAGCTCCGCGGGAGCTCAAGCTCGTCTTCAAGACAGCGGCGTCGGCACAGCCCGCCGCCTTGGAGGCCCCCGAGCCCAAGGGGGCTGCGCCCGCCAAGAAGAAACAGTTGTTCACCCAAGACAAGGGAGAAACCAAGCAGATACCCGTCGACAAGGACGGATCCACCAACGCCACTTTCACCATAGGCGCCCACCTCAAACCCGAGCAGGAGGAGGCCCTGGTCGGGTTCCTGCGTGCAAACAAGAAGGTATTCGCTTGGGAGCCAGACCAGTTGGCAGGGATCCCCAGGAGTGTAATCGAGCATGACCTCAACGTGCGCCCTATGAAGCAGAAGGCCAGGCGGCAGTCCACAGAAAAGCAGGCCTTCATCGTCCAAGAGACCCGCAAATTAGAGGCCGCTGGGGTCATTCGCGAGGTCCGATACCCAGATTGGTTGGCCAACCCTGTCGTTGTGCCAAAGAAGGGAGGGAAGGAACGCATGTGTGTCGACTTCACCAACCTCAACAAAGCGTGCCCGCAAGATCCGTTCCCGCTCCCCCGCATCGACCAGATCGTCGATTCCACTGCGGAATGCGACCTGCTATGCTTCCTGGATGCCTTCTCTGGGTATCACCAGATCAAGATGGCGGTTGAAGACATCGAGAAGACAGCCTTCCTAACCCCGTGTGGGGTGTACTGCTACACCTGCATGCCATTCGGACTGCGTAACACAAGGGCGACCTTTCAGTGGCTGATGCATATCACCTTGGGTCCGCAGCTCGGGAAGAATGTTGAAGCCTACGTCGATGACATCGTGGTAAAATCTTGGGAGGCCAGGACCTTGATACAAGACCTGGAGGAAACCTTCGCGAGCCTCAACGCAGTGAACCTATGGCTCAATCCAGAGAAATGTGTGTTCGCAGTCCCCTCTGGCAAGCTCTTGGGTTTCCTCGTGTCTCACCGAGGCATTGAGGCTAACCCGGAGAAGGTCAAAGCAGTGGAAGACATGAGCCCGCCAAAGACCCTCAGAGAAATGCAGAAGCTCACGGGGCGTGTGACCGCGCTAGGGCGCTTCATCTCCAAGTTGGGGGAGCGATCACTACCCTTCTTCCAGCTAATGAAGAAAAAGGGGCCCTTCGAGTGGACTGAAGAGGCCGACAAGGCATTCCAGGATCTCAAGAAATACCTGACCAGCCCACCGGTCATGGTGGCTCCGCGCCCCCTGGTGCTTTACCTCGCCGCCACTCCCTACTCCGCCAGCGTAGCCCTGGTGGCAGTCAGAGAGGAGCATCGAATCAAAACCACGGCAGCAGCCCGAGGCAAGGCGGAACTGGTATGAGGAAGGCCCACAGAAGCCGCCACAACGGCTAATGAGGACCAGCCGCCGCAGAGGGGCGCACCAGAGGCAGAAGAGGCCCCTCTCCCAGATGGCCAGTCTCAGGAGGCCTCATTGTCTCGAGAGGCGCCATGGTCTCCAAAGGGAGCCGCCAGGACTGACGCACTCCACCTCATTGAGCACCCAATGTACTTCGTCAGCACAGTGTTGCGGGATGCAAGGGCACGGTACCCTATCCCCAGAAACTCCTCCTCGCGCTACTGGTGGCCTCGCGCAAGCTGCGGCACTATTTTCAGGGTCACCCCATCAAGGTCGTCTCGTCATACCCCCTGGAGAGGGTGCTCAGGAGCCCTAATTCAGCTGGGAGAATCGTTGAGTGGAACATAGAGTTGCAAGCATTTTAGCTCGAATTCAGCATGACCAGAGTCATCAAGGGAGCAGCATTGGCGGATTTTGTGGCAGAATGGACGGAGGCGCCAGGCCTCAAGGCCGACGAGGATCGGTCCCTATTCCCGGGAAGAGAGGCGCCAGAAGACTGGGTCATGTACTTCGATGGGGCGTTCTCCAGACACGGCGCAGGGGCTGGGGCGGTGCTTATATCGCCCACCCAGGACAAACTCTATTACGCCTTGCAGCTTTGTTTCCAGCAACGCGAAAAGATCTCCAACAACATAGCGGAGTATGAAGGTTTAATAGCGGGCTTGAAGGCCGCAGCTGCCCTGTGGGTGAAACGCCTCACCATCAAGGGCGATTCACATCTCCTTGTTAATTTCTCCAACAAGGTGTACGAGCCGAAGGATGAGCACATGGAGGCCTACCTTGCAGAGGTCCGCAGGATGGAGAAGCGGTTCTGGGGGTTGGAGTTGCAGCATGTGCCCCGTAGCACCAATCAAGAGGCCGATGACATCGCCAAACGCGCGTCCAGGCGGTTACCTCAGGAGCCTGGCGTTTTTGAGGAACGGCTCTTCAAGCCTTCAGCCTTGCCGTCACTATCAAACATGGCTCAGCCCCGGGAGGAGCTCCCCCAGCCACCTGCCTCCGGAGCTCCGGCCTGTGGCCCGGCCTCAGGAGCGCGCCTGCTCCTGACGATGGAACCTCAGGAGACATGTTGGATCATGGAGCTCCGGAGCTACTTGACGCAACGGACCCTGCCGGAGAAGGAGGAGGAAGCAGAGCGAGTGGCACGCCAGGCCACGACATACTGCATCAAAGGTGAAGAGCTCTACCGGAAGAGACCAAATGATGTATCCCTGCGCTACATCTCTAGGGAGCAAGGGAAGGAACTACTGGAAGATATACACGGCGGGGACTGCGGACATCATTCATCGTCACGGACCCTCGTCGGCAAGGCGTTCCGCAGTGGGTTTTATTGGCCCACTGCGCTCAATGACGCCGTTGAACTAGTAAAAGCTTGTGAGGCCTGCCAGTTCCACGCCAAGCAGATCCATCAGCTGGCAGGGGGCTTGCAGACTATCCCCCTTTCGTGGCCATTCGCAGTCTGGGGGCTCGACATCTTGGGTCCATTTCCTCGGGTGCCAGGGGGCTACCGCTACCTTTACGTTGCGGTAGACAAGTTCACCAAGTGGGCTGAAGTGGAGGCCGTCCGCACCATTCCTGCGGGTTCCGTGGTCAAGTTCATCAAGGGCATCGTGAGCCGGTTCGGGATGCCGAATCGCATCATCACGGACAACGGTTCGCAGTTCACCAATAACCTCTTCAAAATGTACTGTGCTAACCTTGGAACGCAGATATGCTACGCTTCGGTGGCGCACCCCTGAAGCAACGGCCAGGCCGAGCGAGCCAATGTGGAGGTCCTGAGGGGCCTCAAGACCAGGACGTTCAAGAAAAAGCTGGAGGCCTGCGGCAGAGGTTGGTACGACGAGCTTCAGTCCGTGTTGTGGTCCATCCACACAACCGCGACCAAGCCGACTGGGGAGACCCCGTTCTTCCTGGTCTACGGGGCCGAAGCGGTCCTCCCTCACGAGGTCAGACGTCGCTCCGCGCGGGTCCTGGCGTTCAACAAGGCGCAACAGGACGCCATGCGGGGGATGGACCTCGTGCTGGGGGAGGAACGTCGCCGAGAAGCCGCGCTGCGAGCGGCGAGGTACCAACAAGTGCTGCGGCGATATCACTGCCGCAACATCTGCCCCAGGACGCTCGAGGTAGAAGATCTCATGCTCAGGCGGGTCCTCTCCAGGGAGGGGTTGCACAAGCTCTCTCCCATGTGGGAGGGCCCGTTCAAGGTTGTTCATGTTTCCAGGCCCGGCTCAGCGCGCTTGGAGACTCAGGACGGAGTGCTGGTCCAGAACGCATGGAACATCCAGCACCTCTGAAGGTTCTACCCCTAAAAAGGCCCAGAGCCTGTGAAGCAAGGCGAATGCCTGTGAAGCTATCGCGTTTTGGAAAAGGTCCGGAGCCTGTGAAGCAAGGCATGAAGCTATCGCGTTTTGGAAAAGGCCCGGAGCCTATGAAGCAAGGCGAATGCCTGTGAAGCTATCGCGTTTTGGAAAAGGCCTGGAGCCTGTGAAGCAAGGCGAATGCCTGTGAAGCTATCACGTTTTGGAAAAAGGCCCGGAGCCTGTGAAGCAAGGCGAATGCCTGTGAAGCTATTGCGTTTTGGAAAAGGCCCGGAGCCTGTGAAGCAAGGCGAATGCCTGTGAAGCTATCGCGTTTTGGAAAAGGCCCGGAGCCTGTGAAGCAAGGCGAATGCCTGTGAAGCTATCGTGTTTTGGAAAAGGCCCGGAGCCTGTGAAGCAAGGCGAACGCCTGTGAAGCTATCGCGTTTCGGAAAAGGCCCGGAGCCTGTGAAGCAAGGCGAACGCCTGTGAAGCTCGCCACCCGTGACACTCTCACGTAATAATGAGTTGGGGTTGTACATGCCTCGGATTCTCAGGAGCGCCGGCCTCAGGCCCTGGGGCTCCCTCCCACGCCCAGTGGCAGCACTTAGCTCCGCGCTGGTGAGAAGACGTCGAAGACTAGACTAGGTGCTGGACGCGGCTTTTCATTTGCTTTCCGCAGTTGGCTTGTTCTTCTTCATTTGAAGTTTTATTGAAGTTGTTGCCGTCTTTGGCTTGCGGTTCTTTGGCTTTTCACGCTCCTGCCTCGATTTCTCTTGTGCAAGGCCTCGCGAGGAGGAGAGCCGAGCGCCCTCGCGAGTGTTCCTATACTAGTCACTCAAAGGGTTCGCGACCTGGGCCCCTTGCAGGAGCACCCCTCCAGTCCGTGCCCCTCGGGCAACATGACACAAACACATGGCCTGGGTCGGTCGCCCCCACGGCTGGGGCCGGGAACCATCCACGCGCGGGCACATAGTCGGAGGGTACGATGAAGAAAGCAAAACGATAATTAACAGTAATAACCCATATACGCCCCCGCGGGGCACCACACTACTGTCCTTCTTTATGCAGGAAAAGGGAAGAGAAAAAACAAATCTGGTGCGGCTCGCCTCGCACCGGCCTGCAGGGAAGCCCGAGCTGCCTCCGGAGCTCAGGCGGACTCCCTCTCGCGCTTCACCAGGGCGCGTCGGTGGGCGGACGTGCCACCACCCCCCAAGCAGATACGATGGCGTGGGGGCTGGCTGCGGCCACCACTAGGAGAGTCGTCGCCTGAAGAAGAACCGGAGAAGCTTGAGGAACCCTGAGCGCCGCCAGCCCCGTGAGCGCCGTCCTCTCCATCATCGCCGGAGCCGGGTTCCCAACAGCAGTCGTCGCCCTCGGGGCAACACCCTGCGCGGCGACCATCTTCCCCAAACACCCTCACGTAGAGTGTGGCATCGCCGTCTAACCTGAAGTATAAGGTGCACCAATGGCCCAGGCCACGCCCGGGGGCAAACGTCTGCCAACCGCGGGCCAGGGCCAGGCTCCCGGCTGCAGAGACCTCCAGTGAAACCCATGAGGCCCGGCTGCAGCAGCCATCGGCCTGAAGCCAGAGGCCGCCCGGGGCGCCGGCCGGGAGCTCGCCGAGGAGGAAGCGAGGAAGTGGGAGCCGGGTGCTAGTCGGCTCCGCCGACCACACAACGAACTCCGGCAGCACCTCTGCAGCGTGAAAGCGTGACATAGGGGGACGAGCAGCCGGAGCGCGCCCCCCGACCGCAGCAATCTGCCCGCCACCGCGCTGGAAAGCCTCTCCGCGGCCACGGGGAGCTGCAGTGGTGGCCACATGATGTTTGCAGGGGCACCCTTGGCCGCGCTTGGGCAGGGGAGAGGCATGCTCTGCCTGGCAAGCCTTCCCCTTCTCCGCGGTCGAGAACCTTCTCGACGGGGCCATGAAAAAGAAGGAGAAGCAAGGGTATATGAACTGGAAGGGCGCACGCCGTCCCGTACTTATAGCCGGCAGAGGCCAACCGCCAACCTCCACGATCGCAGGTAATCATGACCCATTTTGCATGCAGGGACTTGTCCAGTCAGTGCAGTTGCCGAGGCACCATGGGGAAGTGGAGATGCCCACGTCCAATCAACCGCCACGCGGCGCCCAAGGCCGTAGGTTGTTAGGGCCCGCGGCGCTTCGCTCTTGCCCTTCCGCCTCCCTGCACGACCAAGTTCGGGCGCGCCTTGGGCCCGGGGGCTACTGTCGGCGTTCTAGGAATGGGGGTGCCCAGACTTGCCTGCCTGCGGCCTGTGGCGTGGCTCAAAGGGGGGCCTAGCATGGCCCATCTTCACCAACACAAACCCAAGAACCTCGCGAGGGGCCAAGCCTCGCGGGGCGGATGACGCGGAGCTTCCTCAAGCATGGCCTCGGCAGGCTGGCTCACGAGCAGGTGGAGAGATCAAGGCGGGGTACCTCACGAGGTGCCCATGACGCAAGCCATGACAACTCAGGCGCCAGGCGGGTGCCAGCCCGCACAGTGTCCTCCTTTCCTCTTTGGTGCAAAGGGGGCAAGCGCAGCCGCGGAGTACCAAGGCATCAGGCAAAGGTTGCCATTTCGGTGCAACGAGACCAAGACCAGGAGGACTACGAGATGGAGGTCACCGTGGAGCCCAAGACGGCGTCATCACCAGAGCTTTGTGCAGGCGAAGACTACTTTTGTCAAGATAGCTGACACTTGCTGTCCCCCTTCAAATTAGCCCGCCATTGTTGGCTCCCTTCCCGCTCAATATTTGGGGAGAGGACCAGGGCCTCTATAAATAGGACCAGCCACCCACACAGCAAGGGGGTGACTGAACTCCTCCGAGCAGTTCATCGCCCCAGCCAAGAACAGACCCTCGGGAGGCTGTTCTTCCTTGTATTGTTCATCATCATCAGCCCAAGAGGCAATCCACACACCACACACTGGAGTAGGGTATTACACCACAACGGTGGCCCTAACCAGTATAAACCCTGTGTCTCTAGTGTTGTTCTTTCCTTAGTTTAGATCCAAGCATGGCGGAGGGGTGCGGGTAGGTAGGAGGCGGAATCTCCGTGCGCACCCCAGTGTTCGAACCTCAAGGGTCTGCCGAAACCCGAAATCCGACAGCGAGGCTCGATGGCGGCGGTATCCAAAGATGGAAGGGTGATCTCTCGCTGGGTGTAGATATCCACGAGATGCCACGGACTACTAGTGTGGTGGATGAGGACGATCCAGTTGGCCTTCATGCCCGCCCAGTAGTGGCCGCGCATGAAGAATAGGTGAACGGGTAGTGGTAGAATGTCGAGGGGCACCACGGCAACCTCCATAGGATCGTCAGGTCGGTGTCTGGGCCACCTGCGAGGATCGGGCATAAGCAAGCAGGGTGTCTTGAAAAGAGTCGGCCGGTTGCAGACGAGTAGACGGTAAAAAGACCCTGAGCATGCGGCCAGACGGATGGTGCTGAGTAGGTCCATACGACTACAGATCTGCTCCGAGAGAACATCGGGGAGGGAATTCCAATCGCGACTCTGTGTGTCAGTCGGTTCTGCCATTGGGGTTTTCGGTGCCTGCGAGCCAGCGGGGAAGTGGATTCGGGCGGTCGAGTGAAGA
This sequence comes from Triticum dicoccoides, assembly GCF_002162155.2. Lineage (NCBI taxonomy): Eukaryota > Viridiplantae > Streptophyta > Magnoliopsida > Poales > Poaceae > Triticum > Triticum dicoccoides. The sequence goes on along the minus strand of NC_041386.1, from coordinate 124,734,443 downwards.
AGCTTCTCCTCGTGTGGCCGAGCAGTGAGCGGGGGGATATGGTACGCGCGAGCTACCAAGGAAGATGGCGCGGGTGGGCGAGCTGTGACCGGGGGTAAATGGTGTGTGACCGACGATGGGGAAGAGAGGAGGAATAAGAAGAGAGGAGGAAGAAGAAGAGATGGCAGTACTGGGTAAGGCTGATTTAGTAACACCAACACGCTGGTTCAGCTTATTAATTACGTGTCCCATCTGCTGCAGCGTGTATTGTCACTTCACTGCGAAGACTAGTTGAATAGTTCTCTCTGACCGAGATGGGGAATAATGGATCGCGAGGACTTCCTTTCTACAGTATCCCTATGCCTCTACGCTCACTTCACTCATTTTGCTCCATACCTAGTCACTTGTTGAAATCTGTAGAAAGACAAATACTCTATATTTGGGAACAGAGGGAGGCTTTTACTCCGTACTATTTGGGAACAGAGGGAGTATCACCATATGGAGGGAACAGAGGAAGCTTGAAATATGAAAATGTCAATGGGAGGGAGTAAGCCCCATGCATGCATGCATGCATGCATGCAACACTCACACATACACATGGACGCACGCAACACTCACGCACCCATGCGGCACACATCACACGACGCAACACACACGCTCACGCTCAAGTGCTCAACCTACTCCCTACGTCCATGAAAGACTGTACATTTAGAGATTTACACATTGACCAGTGCATAATTAACGCCCAAAAGTAGCAGACTTATGTGTGCATGCGACAATTGAGATAAGAAGATTAAATGAAGGCCGTTTCATGTTGTAATTAAGGATATACATGTAGCATATACCTACAGCACAAGTTGGTGCATTAGTCAATCAATATCGATTTAGAGTAAAGGCTAAAAGCATTGGAAGTGTAGATGTACATCATGTACTACACTCTTTGTTTTATAGTCGATGTACACTCTTTGTTGGAAGACCAAGGGAGGACACGTGCATGCACTCACATACATAGCCAGGGCGGTTCGCGCGCAAGGGTTGGACTCGTGTCGCGCCTGCGTAAAGTTTTGTTTAACTGATTTCTTTGCTCTGCCAACTGATAGGTGGGACCCAGAAACCAGGTGACAATTTAACCAGTCAACCAAGTGCCACGTCAACTATGTGGCCAGTAAGTAGGGTGCAATACGGTGCTCTATGATGAGCTAGTGATCGTATAATTGCCGCAAAACTATATATAGTGACCGTAAAGAGCATATTGTTACATACATTGACCGCTAGTGTATTTTTCTCATTTCAAATTAAGCCATATTAATCGGAAAGAACGCAGTATGGACTACTACTACTAGTACTAGTACTGCTTTGATGTGTCCCGTCAACTCGCCGAACGAGGAGAAGCTTGCTTACTACGCCTCTCCCTCGCCCATGCACGCGGTGGTTCGTAGGACGAGGAGAGGGTTTTGACTACAGCGCCCTCTCCCTCTCCCTCTCCTCTCCCTCTCCCTCTCCCTCGCCCTCGCCCTCGTGGTGGACGTGCAGCAGTTGAATCGGTGTCAGATTGCCAGAAGCATATTGTACTGTAGTATCATCATTGATGGACCTTCCGAAGAGGCGAAGAGCCAAGTGCAAGGTTCACACGAGTATGAACTGTTGAACCTCCCGAAGAGGCGAAGAGCCAAGCGCAAGGTTTTATAGGAGTTGTTATCCTAGTAGGAGTGTACTACAACTATAGCGAACGATGCCACTGTATGATGCCGCCACGTCACGTATATCCAAAGCCGTGCCAGCTTTTTTTTCTCAAAGAGCGTGTTGGAGCCCGTGCAACAACTACACAAGTTGCACGTACACATAACACATTTACTAGTAATAAATTCTAAAGGACAAATGCCAGTATGCCACACAAGTTCATCTCCAATTCATGTGATAAATTTGTGCACGACTAGTCTACATATATTCACAGCGCTACCATTCACAATTACCGTATTCCACTTACACCTTATTGATGGGCTACATGTCCTCCTCCAGGTTCCAGTCCCAGGTGTTCTTCATGGATGGCACGATCCATAGCAGTGGGCAACGGGAATCATTGTCGCAGCTTTCTAGTCCGGTTTCACACGATGGAGACTCATCCAAGCTGAAGCGGCATAAATCAGGGATAGCGTGTCCCATCATGTCGTTCATCTGGCGGTGCGCACTGAAGACACAACCATGCTTAATGAACGGCAGGCCTTCCGTGTCGTGCACGGAAGGTGGCATCCGCTTCACAATGGGGTAGTTGTCCCCAATGAAAAGTGAGTACTCTCCAAGAGTGTTCCTCGGCACCCACGTAGCATCACGGGGGTCGAACTCGGCGCCATGCATCTGGTACACGCGGCATCCCAGATCTAGACACATGATGACGTACATAGTCAAGGTCCATGCATAATAATGTTGAGCTCAAATATGGCGGTCAGTAATACTGTGCAGCAAATAGTACTACTCCGGTATAGAGGAAGTAAAATAACCGGCTTATTATATATAACCACTCTTGGCTACATGGATGAGATAGTAAGACATGGAAAAACAAAAATGGTGGCAGCTAGTGGGTTCAAGTCTTCAAGGGCCTAGCTAGCAATACGCGTCCTCCAAGGTAAAAAGTACTCCTACTAGTACTACAAAGTATACTACTAGTACAACAATGAAAGAGAAGGCGAGAGGGTTAAAAAATGGAATACCTGGGTAGATGGTGACGATCAGATCGTGGTAGACTGTGTGACCATGTTGCCCATCAGTGGTACCATGGGTAACGACTGCTAAGACAGTTGATACCAATATGCCAAAGTCAGCTACAAGGTTCCAGGTTAGACCGAATCGCGGATGCAAATGCACATCCGGGATCGGCGATCTTATTTTGATCGGGGGATGACTGGTCCCTGCAAAATAATGGAGTATTGTTAGGGATGCAAATGATGGTTTGTGCATTCCGTTTGTAATTTCCTATACCGTAGGATGGCAACCAGATTAAACAAGTCCCCTGGCTTGTCACCTCGAAGATGCGGCCTAGATGGCGCATGGCGTCTTCGAACGTGTAGGGGTACAAATCTGCCGCCGCCAACATGCGTCAGCCTCTGTCGTTACTACCTCTTTCATTGATGGCAATCCTTTTGTCGAACACCATGATGATATAGTAATCGTCATAGCCGCATCGCTTTGTCGGCGGGTCCGCAATTGCTATCTTCTTCAATCTCATGTAGGCATCATCATACGTATTCAAGCCCAGCCAGTCCGGAAGGCCGATCCCAATGGTGGAGAAGGGGCCTACCGGAACGGCCGCACTGCTGTGGATGTTGTGCAAAATGATGGTGGTATTCGGCTGGAGGTATGCAAGCCAATCTTCGTTGGCACCGACCCAGACCTATATATAAGACGATGGGCAGCGGAGAAATTATGAGATGGAAATGCAATAAATAATTACTCCCTCCATCTAGGTGTGTAAGTCACCTTACGAAAACCAAATAATCCCAAAACACTTAGGCACCATACATTAACTCCCTTCTCGTTTTTTGTTTTGTGGCATTGTCGGATTTCAGGTTCTGGCTGACCCTTGAGGTTCGAACACTGGGGTGCGCGCGGAGATTTCACCTCCTACCTACCTGCCCCCTCCGCCTCGCTAAGATCTAAGCTATGGAAAGAACAACACGAATGACACCGGGTTTATCCTGGTTCGGGCCACCGTTGTGGTGTAATACCCTACTCCAGTGTGTGGTGTGGTGGATTGCCTCTTGGGCTGATGATGATGAACAATACAAGGAAGAACAACCTCGCAAGGGTCTGCTCTTGGCTGAGGCGATGAACTGCTAGGAGGAGTTCAGTCACCCTTCTCTCTTTCTCTCTCTGATTCTCTCCTCTCTCTCCCCGTGGGGGGCTTGTCCTATTAATAGAGGCCCTGGTCCTCTTCCCAAATATCGAGCGGGAAGGGAGCCAACAATGGCGGGCTAATTTGTAGGGGGACAGCTAGTACCAGCTATCCTAACAAAAGTAGTCTTCGCCTGCACAAAGCTTTGGTGGTGACGCCGTCTTGGGCTCCACGATGACCTCCGTCTTGCAGTCCTCCTGGTCTTGGTCTTGTTGCACCAAAATGGCAACCTTTGCCTGACGCCTCGGTACTCCGCGACTGCGCTTGCTCCCTTTGCACCAAAGAGGAAAGGAGGACACTGCGCGGGCTGGCACCCGCCTGGCGCCTTTGGTCGTCATGGCTTGCGTCACGGGCACCTCGTGAGGTACCCCGCCTTGATCTCTCTGCCTCCTCTCGAGCCAGCCTGGTGAGGCCGTGCCTGAGGAAGCTCCGCGTCGTCCGCCCAGCGAGGCTTGGCCCCTCGCGAGGGTCTTGGGTCTGTGTTGGTGAAGATGGGCCGTGCTGCCCCCCCTTTGAGCCACGCCACAGGCCGCAGGCAAGCAAGTCTGGGGACCCCCGTTCCCAGAACGTCAACAGTAGCCCCCGGGCCCAAGGCACGCCCGGACTTCGCCGTGCAGGGAGGCGGAAGGGCAAGAGCGAAGCGCCGCGGGCCCTAACAGCCTGCGGCCTTGGGCGCCGCATGGCGGTTGATTGAACGTGAGCGCCTTAGCAACCGTGCGAGTTGATAAGGGAGCGGCATCTGCCTAGGCTTTGCTTTTTGCTTTCTCCGGTTGCTGCTCAGATCCCCTTTCTTGCGCCTCTCCTTCCTTCCTCCAAAATTTCCAGATCTACTCCGACCGCGTGACCTAGGAAGCCATGGCGCCTCGTCAGCCCCCGGCCGTAGCTTGGTACTCGTCTGCCCTGGACTCGCCGAACGTGTCGGAGGTGAGCCTTGCCCGGTTGCGCGGGGCATCGACGGGGCGGGGCATCGACGGGGTGAAGGTGTTCAAGGCCGGCTCCGCCACCCCTGAGGGTCAAGGGAGCACCTTCTATCCGTTCTTCGCAAGTGCCATTGCTGCTGGCCTGGTGCCTCCCTTCTCCGAGTTCTTCTTTTCTGTCCTCCGCCATTACAAGCTACAGGCTCTGCATCTCCACCCCAACTCCGTCCTTCTCCTGGCAATCTTCGCCTATTACTGTGAGGCTCATGTAGGGGTGCAGCCCTCAGTGGCCTTGCTGCGCCACTACTTCTACCTCCGGACCTCTCGCGGTCCTGCTTCCGCGTGCGCGAGCTTCATCGCGTACGGTGGCGCCATTGCCATCTCGAACCCCGGGAAAAGGATTGAGGGCTTCAGGAGAAAGTGGGTCTTGGTGGATGCTGGGCGCATTCACCCTCGGCTGATCTTGCCCACGGAGCAGCCCACAAGCTCCAGCGATTGGGGTCGAGTGGAGCTCGCGGACCCCCGCGCGAAGCCGGTGTTGGAGAAGATGGATGCGGATCTGAGGCCGGCCAACATGACGGCGGCGAAGCTGACCGGCGCGTCGCTACTGAGGGAGTTCCTGGAGCACCAGCAGGCTCCGCTTTGGCAGTACTCACTTCCGATGTGGAGGCCCCATCCGAGCCCCGCGGCCTTGGCCGACGGAGATCTGGCTGCGGTCCTCCAATCTCTAGTCGGGGGGGATGTGGTGAGGTTGGAGGGTGCTCCTACGCCCTTGTTCCTCCGCGACGACTGGGAGCAGGTACTGGAGTCCATGCCCGTCTTCAACGGGGATGGGCCCGTGCCCATGGAAACTCCCGAGGAACCGGTGGACGTGCCCTCCGACGACTCCAGCGAAGAGGAGGAAGGAGGGGAGCGGGAAAGAGGGCCTGACTCCGAGGCGACTGACGGAGAGTCGAGGGCTCCCCTCCCCCTGCGCAGGTCCCGCGTTCTCCGCCTCTCTCCGAGCAATGACGACGAGGATGACGACAAGCAGGACGGCGGGAGCTTGCCCCCGATCCAGAAGAAGGACAGGACCGGGCTGATCTCCCGCGGGTCTGCCCCGGCCCCAAGGCAGACCGCACCTTCCGCTTCCAAGCTTCCCGAGGTTGACCCTTCCAGCCGGCTTTCAGGCTTCAAATTTAGCCGGAGGCCGCTCGAGCTCACTGGCGACGACCCGTAAGCATTTGATTCTTGTCTTTATTTCTTATTCTGCTTCTGAGGCTTGACATCCGCATCTCTTGGACAGGATGGCACCCGCAACAAAGAAGTCGAAGGGAGCTCCTGAGGTTCCATCTGTGGCAGTGCCTCTGCCCGCGAAGGAGGGTGACCGCGACGCACGGGCTTCTCCTACCCGGTCGTCCTCGCAAGGCCTGGCTGAGTCGGCTGGGGCGAGCTCGGACCCCACGGTCCAAGTGACTCCCGAGGTGTCCTTGCCTGACGCCGCCACTACAGCCGTTGGGGCGCAGCAGACTCCGCCTCAGGATGCTGTGGCCGCGCAGCTGCCTTCTCCTCCTACTCCACCGGCTGCTGTCTCTCCGAATCCTTCTGCCATTCTGGATCGTGCTGTCGCTGAGCTGGACCGACTGCGGCAGGATCTTCTTGGCGCTGACCCTCGCTTGGTGGCCGGGTGCTTGGAGCTGGCTTCAGGATGGGTTCGCTCTGACGCTTCAATTTGGGCGGCGCTGGTCCAGGCCTCGACGGCTTGCGATGAGGAGAAGCAGGCCATCCTTGAGGCGAAGGCTGCTCGTGACGCAGCCCTGGGGGAGCTGGTCGACGTCCGTGGTTGCTGCAAGGCGCTGGAGGATGAGCTGCAGGGCCTGCGGGACCAGCTCACGAAAGAGGTCCGCCTTCGCCAAGAGCAGGAAGAACATGTGAAGGCTCGCGAGGCGGCCGTCAAGGAGAGGGAGGTCAAGCTCAGGAAGCGCCGCGACCGCCTAGGCATGCTGAAGCAGGAGTTGGGGGCGAGGAAGGCCAAGATGGACGACAAGGCCCTGGTTCTTGCCGAGGACCGCGTGGCCTTCACGGAGATGGAGGCAAAGGCTCGCTCCTCGCTGAGGACGCTTTACGACAGCGGCCTGGAGAGCCCGCTGGCTGGCGCTGAGGACGGCCCCGCCAAGCTGCTTCCCTTCCTGGTTCGCGCTCTTGAAGATGTCGCCCTTGGCCTTGGCCCCACGGCCGAGGCCAAGGCGCGTGTCCTGTCTTCTGCAGCACTGACGCGGGTGCTCACCCACATCTACCTTCGCGATCCCGACATCGACCTTGACGGCCTGCTGGAGTCAGTAAGCGGTGAGCGTGCCGCTGCCGCTGCCGAGGCCGTGAAGGGTTGCGCGGAGGCTCTGTTGGGGAAGTTCCGGGCCTTCAGCACTGAGCCGAAGCAAGGCGCTGCCGACCCCACTGCTCCATGAGGCGCACCCACTCCGCGCTACTCCACCGCTGACAAGTGACTCCGTTGTGGCTCCTGTCCTGCCTTTAATTCCTGCACATGTATCATGCCTCGGGGGGGCGTTTAAACTTGCGTTTGGCATTGAGATAACAGTGTGGACTGTAATATTTGCTTTTGAATTCCTTGAAATTTGCGCTTTTCCTTCCTACTTGCTTATATTCTACGCCGGCAGAGCCCGACCCCGCGCATAGCTCACCCAGCGTTAGTCCCGACCGGAAACCAGGACGGGGCCAAAGAGTGAGGGGCTACGTGACAAGTTAGGCTCCTGAGTCGCGATGCTCAGGAGTCCCCCTTGGCGCACGAACAGCAAGTAGGGAGGTGTGATGTGGGTGGATCTACCGTTCTACGTCTGTAGAGCCCGGCCGCGCGCATACCTCACCCAGCGTTAGCCTTTCGGAACTAAGGAGTGAGGGGCTACGTGACCAGTTAGGCTACTGAGTCGCGATGCTCAGGAGTCCCCCTTGACGCTCAAACGGCCTTCATACCTTGGCTCCGCTCGGGGAGAGACGCGTGATGAACCAGGCCCTGGGGGGGCCTGGCTGGGCGGCATGCGTCTGGGCGTGACCCAGGCGTAGCCCCCGTGCCCAGCCCCCTCGCGCGGCACTCCCGAGGGGAGGAGTTATGATGAGGCTAGACACTAAGCTCTGGGCTCCCTGAGGTTGATGCGGCCCGGGGCCACCCTTAGTTGTTTATCACCAGCGCGGAGCATAGCGCTTCCGTATGTGTATGGGCATAGCCGCTCCTCGGCAGTGTCGTCAGCCAGCACGGAGCATGGTGCTTCCACTGGTACGTGGGAGGGGGGCCCCCTCCGAGAGGAGCCCTCGGGGCGTGTACAGCCCCGCCCTGACACGTGGCTGTCATGGTAGGGCCTGGCGAGGTGTATCTGGGCACCCGTGGGCCAGCGCGGGACTCACGGGGCCCTACCTCTAGGCGGGTTGCGCCTGGCACTGGGCCTTATCTTGTGATGTGTCCTTGCAAATTTGGTTAGATGCCGGCACTCTACGTCCTTGAGTCCCGGCCCTCGAGCTGGTCTCAGCCGTCGCTGGTATGCCAGGTCGCGATGCCGTGGACAAGGGCAGAGGGTGAGGACTGGAGAGCCAGTAAGAGCCTTGAGTCGCGATGCTCAGGTACCCCCCCCTTTAACGTGCAAGTGGTCGGCATGGAGAAGAAGAGGTGCCGTGGACAGGCATCAAATAATCAAGCATGGTGGGTCGAACGCATAGCCGGAAATAAACGCAAAAGGGATAAATGCCGTTGGGTCTGGCCTGAGCAACTTGGGGGATGACGCAGCCCGAGGGGCGCCCCCAACAAGGTAAGCTAACAACATGAAATAAAAGGGATACATGCCACAGGGACGGACCCACACGGCCTGGGAATAATGCAGCCCTGGGGGGCGCTCCCAGCTGGAAATGAAACTTGAAAGATGTCACCTGATGATGTTGAGGACGAAGGAGTGTTGGTGTAGCAGACTCGGTGGGCTGCGGAAGCCAATCCTCACGAGCCCCTAGGCCCAGGGGCCTCGGGAGGCTCCAGAGGCGCTGGTGGCTCCCTGCGGACCATCTCCATCTCCGCAGGGCTGCGGAACGCCTGGCCTCTTGTGCCTCCATGATGCCCCTCATGAGGCGCTGGTACGTGGCAGCCGCGTCCGGCAAGCCGTAAGGCATGCGAACGTAGCTGTGGGGTGGACCTCCGCAGTGCCCCACTCACGAGGGCCAGAGGCGCTCCAGAGAGGCGACTCGGTTGAGCCCTGGTATGTCGATGCAGACGCGCAGCCCACCATCCTCGCCTGGATGGGGAGCCACTGCTGGTAGACGGCGGCCGCCTTTCATGACTCTTGACTCCTGTAGCTCCTGAATGGCCTTGCTGACGAACTCCTGAGGGTCTAGCTCTCCTTGCCTTACTCCTTCTTGAGGGAAACGTGCTTCGAAACACGCCTCCATGTGGTGCCCAAGCGCCTCCCTCGTGACCCTAGCCAGGTCGGTGGCCCTCTAGGGGAGAGCCCCGAGCCCTGCCTGAGGAGGGCGCCGGGTGCGCTTTCCTATGCGACGGAAGGAGGTTCCCCCTGGGCAGGCACGGGCCCAGAGGGGCCTGCCTCCCGAGGGGCCGGGCCGGACAATGTCTTCTTCTTCTTGGGGGTGGTCTCGGGAAGCCTCCTGCTTCCGCGATCCGGGTCTTCCAGTGACGCGCCCTGAAAGGCTCGTTCCAGGGAACACACCGCGTCCTTCTCTTCACAGGGCACCGTGATGACTCCGCCACTTCCTGGCATCTTGAGGACGTTGTAGCCGTGGTGAGTTACGGCCATGAACTTGGCCAGCGCTGGGTACCCAAGGATGGCGTTGTACGGTAGGCGAATGTGAGCGACGTCGAAGTCGATGAGCTCGATGCGGTAGTTGTCGCGTGCCCCGAAGGTGACAGGGAGGCGGACCTGCCCAATCGAGACCGTGGAGCCGTCGGTGATTCCGGAGAAGGGCTTGGTTGGATGAAGCTAGCTGTAGGGCACTTGGAGATTGTTGAATGTTTCCATGGACAGGACATTGAGCCCTGCCACACCATCGATGAGGGTCCTGGTGACCACCATGTTGCTGATGATTGGGGAACAAAGCATCGGGAGGACTCCGGCTGTAGCCGCACACTTGAGCTGATCTACTGAGCTGAACGTGATGACGCACGCCGACCACCTAAGAGGGCGTGTGGCTTCAAGCCTGGGGAGGACTGCATTCACTTCGCGGGCGAACTGCTTGAAGATGCGTTGAGAGGCTGCGGCTTGAGCCCTGCCCAGGATGCAGGCGATCGCGCGCGGCTCCTGGAATCCCCCAGCCCCCTCGTCTTGATGGCAGTCCTCGTTTCTCCTTGGCTACAGCGGCAGCGGAGGGAGGCCTGCGTTGCCATGCGGGCGATCCTCGCGAGGCTGATCCCTCCAGTCTACCTCGCGAGGTGGGTCTTGCCAGCGATCCTCGCGAGGTTGATCGCGCCACCCTTGGCGCGGGCCATGGTCTTCCCAGCGTCCTGCGTTCCTTCCTCCTCCTCGAACGTAGCCCCGGTCACCGCGGTCGGGGCGACGGCCGATCCTTCCTTCTCGCACGGCTCGGAGCTCTTGGCATTCGTTGGTGTTGTGGGTGTGGAGGTCGTGGTACACACAGTACCGGCTGCCCTTGGAAGGTTCAGACTGATCTCTTCCCCGCTTGGTGTCTGGTTCTACCGTGAGCACGGCAGCCCCCTTGCGCTTCACATCCTTTGCCTTGGGCTTCTTCTCTTCTGGGTCTGCGGCAGGCAGCTCAAGGAGGGAGAGACGCCCTTCCACAGCCCCGGCGCACTTGGTTGCCAAGTTGAACAGCTCCAAGGAAGTGCACAGCTCTTCATGCATCGCCAGCTCCTCCTTCATCTTGACATCACGCACGCCGTCGGAGAAGGCTGAGATGATGGCCTCCTCAGTCACCTTGGGAATCTTGAGGCGTGCGTTATTGAAGCGCTGGATGTACTTCTGCAGGGTCTCCCCGGGTTGTTGCTTGATGCGGCGCATGTCGCTCACGGCGGGTGGCCGGTCGCGAGTACCTTGGAAGTTGGCGATGAAGCGGGTGCGCATCTCGTCCCAGGAGGAGATCGTGCCTGGAGCCAGGTTCAGGAGCCAGGTGCGGGTCCTGTCCTTGAGCGCCATGGGAAACCAGTTCGCCATGACCTTCTCGTCTCCGTTGGCAGCTTCGATGCCCAACTCATCGAGCTGGAGGAACTCCGCAGGGTCAGCCGTGCCGTCGTAATGAGGAGGCAGGTCCGGCTTGAACTTGCCGGGCCACGCGACGCTGCGTAGCTTGATGGTGAAGGCACGGCAACCTGCTGTGGCCTCGGGAGGCCTTGGGTGACGGAGAGCTTGGTCTTCCATGTCCCCACGCGCTGCAGCTGGGTCTTGATGCGCGGGAGCAGGAGCATGGTCGCGACGTGCTGGAGCAGGGAGCGCCCGGGCAGCTTCTTGCGGCCGAGGGACTTCTTGGCAGCTCTGCTCTTGCTGTGCTCGCACCTGACGGAGCGGGTTCCGCCCAGGGGCCACGCGCCTTGGAGCCATGGCGCCTTCTTGTGCAGGAGGCGGCCGGGGCGCTGTCAGAGCTTCGTCGCCCGCGCGGGGCGGGGTGCGGTGCAGCGGAGCGGACTGCGCAGGAGAGCCCCCTGCGGCATGGACAAGCTCGGCGACGCGGTCGAGCCATTCTTCATAGACATCATCGACGGGATGGTAGCGCAGGAGCTCGTTTGCCGCGATGAGTGCAGCTCGAGCCTCCATGGGTGTGCGGAGCGCGCGGGACGAGGAACCAGCTGGGGTGAGCGAGGGAGTAGCAGTGCGGACGGTAGCCGCACGGACGAATGCTGAGATGATGCTTGCTGCTCGTCCCCCGCCGGGCCAGTGGCGGCGTTGACGGCAGGTGACGGGGAATGGCGAGGACGCCCGCCGACAGGAGCCGTCTGGGCTACGCGGGAAGCGAGAGCGGCCCGGCGCTCGGCGCGGGCCCGACGAGCGTTAGACATGGGCACGATGGTCAGAGGAGAACGGGGCGGTGGAAGACGAATTCCGGCGCACCCCTACCTGGCGCGCCAAATGTCAGATTTCGGGTTCCGGCTGACCCTTGAGGTTTGAACGCTGGGGTGCGTGTGGAGATTTCGCCTCCTACCTACCTGCCCCCTCCACCTTGCTAAGATCTAAGCTATGGAAAGAACAACACGAATGACACCGGGTTTATGCTGGTTCGGGCCACCGTTGTGGTGTAATACCCTACTCCAGTGTGTGGTGTGGTGGATTGCCTCTTGGCTTGATGATGATGAACAATACAAGGAAGAACAGCCTCGCGAGGGTCTGCTCTTGGCTGAGGCGATGAACTGCTGGGAGGAGTTCAGTCACCCTTCTCTCTCTCTCTCTCTGATTCTCTCCTCTCTCTCCCCGTGGGGGCTTGTCCTATTTATAGAGGCCCTGGTCCTCTTCCCAAATATTGAGCGGGAAGGGATCCAACATTGGCGGTCGAATTTGAAGGGGGACAGCTAGTACCAGCTATCCTGACAAAAGTAGTCTTCGCCAGCACAAAGCTCTGGTGGTGACGCCGTCTTGGGCTCCATGATGACCTCCGTCTTGCAGTCCTCCTGGTCTTGGTCTTGTTGCACCGAAATGGCAACCTTTGCCTGACGCCTCGGTACTCCGCGACTGCGCTTGCTCCCTTTGCACCAAAGTGGAAAGGAGGACACTGCGCGGGCTGGCACCCGCCTGGCGCCTTTGGTCGTCACGGCTTGCGTCACGGGCACCTCGTGAGGTACCCCGCCTTGATATCTCTGCCTCCTCGCGAGCTAGCCTGGTGAGGCCGTGTCTGAGAAAGCTCCGCGTTGTCCGCCCCGCGAGGCTTGGCCCCTCGCGAGGGTCTTGGGTCTGTGTTGGTGAAGATGGGCCGTGCTGGCCCCCCCCCCTTTGAGCCACGCCGCAGGCCGCAGGCAGGCAAGTCTGGGGACCCCCGTTCCCAGAACGCCGACAGGCATATCAACCACTTGAGCCTACCAAACATAACATGCAGTGGTTAGTTCATTGCATGCAATGCTATTAATTAGCAAAAAGACATTAAGTTTTCTCGTTTTGCTCTCCGCCTTGGTCGCGATGCACAACGTAAGATGACTTACACACCTAGACGGAGGAAGTACTACATGATCAAACTCCATTACTGACCTGCTCATCGGACAAAATCCGACTACCTCTCAACGTCGGAAACTCTAGCGGAGTCAACGTGCAACCATGGCCAGGGAGCGGTGGACTGTTCGAAGGATTTTCCCATAGAAGAACCTTCTCCTCGAGGATGCATGGAAGACCAACAAGCATGGCCTGTTTAACCAGCATCTTGAAAAAGTTGGTGCAGGAAGCATCGAGTCTTGCGGCGGTGAGGATGTCGGAGCGGCATACAATTTCTCCCACAGGATCGTCGTCCAAGGTCTCCCAGCCCCGACGAGGAGGAGAACTGCCTGGCAAATCCATGGGAGCAGCGACGAACTGCCTTCCCTTCGGGGGGAGGGGAAATGGCGAGGAGGAGATAAGAGCGTAGTAACCGCAGGGCCTTGTCCCTTCCAACTGTAGATCTTTCCTCGGCGAAGGGGTGAGGCTAGTATTTACTACTATTACTCCCTTCGATTCTTTTTACTCTGCGCATAAGAGCAGACCCGGATACCAAGGCAGGGGCTCGCTGCATGCTTTCTGGACGGAAATACCCCTGGCACATGGATGGGAGGAGCTAGCAGCTATAAATGCCCCATGCATCCAATTGGCTGTCCGCCCGCGTTCTCCTCTCTCTGCATGTTGCATGGATGTCTCCCTCTCTCTCACATGACTGCATGCAGTGGCGCTGGCCTATGAGAAGCTCGCGTGGAGATAGCAATCTTCTCTCCAGAAGAGATTTTTTTGAAAGAAAGTGTCGGTGTACTAGAGTAGGGGTACCCTAGTATCCCGAACTTGTGCACGGGCAGTCGCAGCATCCCGCGGCAAGGCTTGCCGGGTGACCGCCAAGGTCCTCCGTGGTTCCTTTGGAGCCATTCAAGGACAAAGTATCCAAGCCAAGGAGACAAGACCCCGGCAAGAGGAGCTTGCCGGGAAGGCAAACCAAGGCATCTCAAGGAACTTGCCGCGACGCGCCACGTGTCCCGGCAAGGCCCAGTGAGCGACAAGCTCCCGGACGCGACAAGACAACGACCACGACAAGGCGCTTGCCGCGGCAAGCCACCACTCTGTGCCCGCGCTCCAGCACATCCACCAACGTGTCGCTCTGGGACCCTTCCAGGCATACGTGGCGGGAGGCTGTGCAGCCAGCGGTGCGCGGTGGCAAGCGGCACTGACAAGATTGCCATCGTGGCGAGCGGTGGCGTCCCTGACGGTCCCTTTTACACTATTTAGGCGACGCAGACGGGCATTTAATGCTCTTGTCCCCTACCGTCAGGGTTAGGTATGATATACTGTAGCAGGTAGCTGTACCAACCACAACGCCTTTCCATTTTTACCCTTGTCTACGTTGCCACCTGTCGGTGACCCCTTTAGCATATAAAAGGAGGCCCATGCGCAACGTAGAGGGGGGAGGAAGAGAACACTCACGCTCGGTCTCGTTGGCTACTGGGGTGTACTGTAGCACTCCGTGCTCCTGAGCAAGAACTCAATACAAACCACAAAAGCAGGAGTAGGGTTTTACGCATCCGTGCGGCCCGAACCTGGGTAAACTGCTCGTGTGCTTCGCCTCGATCCGCTCTTCGTGCGACCCTCACCCCCGCCGAACCGAAAGGGACTCGGTCCGCCGGTCCCATAGGTGCTCGTGGATTAGTCCCCCTACATCTTTGGCGCGCCAGGTAGGGGGATCGAGGTTGTGTGAACCAGATCCGGCGTTCACACGAGCTAGATTTTCATCATCTTCATCGACATGCCGCCGAAGAAGAAGGCTTCGGAGGCGGCTGCTCTGTCCGCGCCGAACCCACCACCGTCGGAGCAAACGGCTGAGGGGCAGACGCCGGCGGAAGAATGGGCATCGACGAGGGAGTTCACGGTGCTGCCAGGTCCAAGGACAATGCTGCGCTGCCCGTCGGCGGCGTAGCCGGCTCCCACAACGACCGGGCGCACTCCAAGACCTCGGCGTCCGTACATGCCCCGCGCCCATCTCAGGAGGCGCGGGACCGGCAGCGTCATGGTACTCACGGTACCATGCGTTTGCTGGACCAAGATCGAGCTGCTGGATCTCGGAGTGCTCAAGACCAGCATGCACGCCAACATGCTGGCACGAGCGAGGCACGATCGCCTGGACGGGATACTGCTCCTTCTAACATAGTTAGAAGTCCGAGCATATCCCGCTCTTCGCACCGTTCGCCACCGCCACCCGCCACTACAGCAGAAGCTTTGGCGCGAGCTCAACTGCTCCTGGACTACCCTCCAACGGCAGACAAGATCGATGACTGGAGGGCCATCATTCAGAGTCTCATCGGCTTCGCTAACGGCGACACTCAACGGCAGCCGAGCATGTCGCAGCCGCGGCAAGTCAGCCAGGCACGAGCCGGTGGCGACAAGACCGGTGGGGGTGCAACCACTGTGCACTCTCCGCCCCGAAGGCCAAGATCGCCGACTCGCCGGATCCACCTCGACAGCGACTCCACCGCGTCATCAGATCCACGAGCTCGTCGCGATCAGCGCCAAGTTCTTCACGAACGACAGCAAGAAGACGCTCGTACTCGCATCGAGCGCCGAAGAAAAGCGCGGCGTCAATCGGACCAGCGCGCTGGGCCCTCTGTCGACATGCACGCGCCAGGGGAACCAGGCGACTTGCCGTACGCGGTAGGTTGCCTTGCGTTTACTCGTGAGCTGCGGCAAGTCCAATGGCCCAGCACGAAGAATTTCAAGCCAGACGTACCAGAGAAGTACGACGGCAAGTCGCATCTGTCGGAGTTCCTCAGCATCTACACCATCGCGGTGCAGGCTGCCGGGGGGCGGGACGACAAGATCCTTGCCAACTACTTCCCGCTGGTGCTCAAGCCCAACGTCAGGTCCTGGCTGATGCGCTTGCCGGACAACTCCATATCCTCCTAGGCAGACCTATGCCATCAGTTTGTCGGCGCCTTTACAGGCGGCCACAAACCTCATGGCCAAGAGAGTGACCTTCATCTGCTCGCCCAGAAGGAAGGAGAGCCCCTGCGCAAGTACATTCAGAGATTCAACCGTGTACAGCACAACATCCCAGATGTCCACCCTGCTGCGGTCATCAGCGCGTTCCATCAGAACGTGCGTAACCGCAGGATGCGGGAGGAGATGGCGATGTGCAAGATCAGAGACGTCGGTGAGCTGTATGCCCTAGCCGACAAGTGTGCACGTGCTGAGGAAGGGAGGAAACTCCCTGGAGAGAATACAGCAGCAGGAGGATCTGACAGCGAGGATGCTGCCCCGGCAAAGAAAAACCGGCGGCGGAACAACAGGAAGAAGAAAGGCAAAGATGTGCTAGTCATTGAGCAGTCCGGTAACGAAGGTGGCGCCAAGAACGCCAAAGCTGGTAGCTCCGGCAAGGAGATTGCCGCATGCACCAACTGCCAGACTGTGGCTGTCACCGACAAGCAGGACGGCACCGACAAGCAGTACTGCAAGATCCACCGCACCAAGGGCCATGACCTCCAGAGCTGCAAGAAGGTCGAGCAGCTTGTCCAGCAGCAAAAGGCTAAATACAAGCGACACAACAAGGAGAGGGCCCAAGGAGGCGCTGGAGAATCCGGCAAGAAGCGCGCCGGCCGGGGAGGACGCCGCGGCAAGGCCAAGCAGCGGCAAGGAGACAGACCTCCCCGCGGCCACGACAAGGATGAAGATGATGACGACGATGAAGACATGGATGGTGTCGAGACCAGTGAGCAGGAGTTCCAGAAAGCCACAGAGGTCTTGTGCGTTGACGGCGGTGCTTCTCTGCATTCTTCGCACCACCAACTCAAGCAGTGGGTGCGGGAAGTCAATGTGGCGGAACCACCTGTCGAGTCACGCAAGCTTCTCAAATGGTCCAGCACGCCTATCATCTTTGATATTGAGGACCACCCTGATCGCACAACTGCGGTCGGGTGCTTGCCGATGTTGGTTTCACCAACTATCTGCAACCTCAAGGTCACTAAGATGCTAGTTAACGGCGGGGCCGGCTTGAACCTGATCTCCTCCGCTGTACTCCAGAAACTCCAGATCCCTGACAGCGATCTTGAAGAGACCGGCACATTCCAAGGAATCAACCCGGGAAGGAGCAAGCCGAAGGGGAAGGTCACGTTGCTAGTAACATTTGGCAGCGAGGTGAACTTCAGGACTGAGAGGGTCACTTTTGACGTTGCCGATTTTCCATTGCCCTACAATGGGATACTCGGACGTCCAGCACTCGCCAAGTTCATGGCAGCCTCTCACTACGCATACAACATGCTGAAGATGCCAGGCCCGATAAGCGTCATCTCTGTCCCTGGCGACAAGAAGGATGCTCTTATCTGCGCTGACAAGATCTACCGGGAAGCGGCAGCCGCAATAGATCGCAAGTCACCTGCCGTTGAAGCTCCCGGGGGGAAGAAGAAGACCAAGTCCGGCAAGAGTTCTGATGCCCACTCCGGCAAGCGCACCTCTTCGGAGTGCTGCGCTGCCGTCGAGGACGCACCATCGAGCTCCACCGGCAAGTGTAAGAAGACAATGGCAGCTCCGCCAGAGACCAAGAAGGTGTCCGCCAAGGAGGACGACACTGGTGGTACCTTCACCATCAGTGCCACTCTCGACCCTAAATAGGAAAGCGCGCTCATTGCTTTCCTGCGGGCGAACGTCGACGTGTTTGCGTGGCAACCGTCTGACATCCCCGGTGTACCCAGGAAAGTAATTGAGCACCATCTTGCCGTTTGTCCTCATGCGCGGCCCGTCAAGCAGAACGCCAGGAAGCAAGCAGTGGAGCGCCAAGAATTCATCGCAGAAGAGATCAAGAAGTTGGAAGCAGCAGGCCTTGTCAGAGGAGTGCTCCATCCTACGTGGTTGGCCAATCCTGTAGTCGTGCGCAAGGCGAACGGGAAATGGAGACTTTGTACTTTACCGATGTTAACAAAGCTTGTCCCAAAGACCCATTTCCTTTGCCGCGCATTGACCAGATTGTTGACTCCACGGCCGGATGTGACTTGCTTTAATTTCTTGACGCATACTCAGGATACCATCAGATCTTCATGGCAGAAGAGGATGAGGAGAAGACCGCATTCATCACTCCATGTGGCACGTACTGTTTCATACGGATGCCTTTCGGTTTAAAAAATGCTGGTTCAACATTTGCAAGGGTAGTGCATGTCACTCTTGAGCCACAAATACACAGAAATGTGGAGGCCTACATGGATGACATAGTGGTCAAGAGCAAGGACAAGGCAACTCTGATTCAAGATTTAGACGAGACCTTTGCAAATCTGCGCAAGATCAGCCTCAAGCTCAACCTCGAGAAGTGTGTGTTTGGAGTCCCCTCCGGCAAGCTTCTCGGGTTCTTCGTGTCTCAGCGGGGAATCGAAGCCAATCCCGACAAGATCAAGGCCATTGAGCAGATTGAAGCACCAAAGCGCGTCAAGGATGTACAAAGACTTGCCGGTTGCGTGGCTGCTCTCAGCAGGTTTATCTCTAGGTCTGCTGAGCGCGCCCTGCCATTTTTCAAAATATTGAAAAAGGCAGGTCCAATGAAATGGACTCCGGAAGCGGAGGCTGCGCTGCAAGACTTGAAGAGATACCTGTCCTCCACTCCAACACTTGTCGCACCTAAGCCACAAGAGAAGTTGCTGCTGTATATAGCGGCAACCAATCAAGTGGTTAGTGCTGCGTTAGTAGCAGAGAGGGAGGCAGATGACGAGACAACAACCACGGCAGGCGCATCCAGCGACAAGCAGGGAGCTTCCCCGACAAGCTCTGGTCCCGACAAGGATGGATCTGCACAGACGCGCGAGGAGATACATAAGAGAATGGTACACCCAGTTTACTTTGTTAGTTCCCTTCTGCAGGGGGCTAGGTCAAGGTACTCTGGTGTGCAGAAATTGCTTTTCGGCCTTCTCATGGCCTCGAGATAGCTGCGCCATTACTTCCAAGCACATGAGATCACAGTTGTCACTCGTTTTCCGCTGAAGAGGATACTGCAGAATCCAGAAGCGACAGGCAGGATTGTTGAGTGGGCACTGGAACTGTCAAGCTTTGGCCTCAAGTTTGAGAGTACTTCAACTATCCAAAGAAGAGCATTGGCAGAATTCATAGCAGAATGGACGCCAACACCAGATGAAGAAATTCCAGAAATGAGCATCCCCGTCGAGGAAGCAAGCAAAGAGTGGCTGATGTACTTTGATGGTGCCTTTTCGCTGCAAGGCGCCGGCGCTGGCGTGCTGCTTGTCGCACACACCGGAGAGCACCTCAAGTACGTAGTCCAGATGCACTTTCCCAAGGAGCAAGCAACAAACAATACTGCAGAGTATGAAGGCTTGCTTGCCGGACTCAGGATCGCGGCAGACCTTGGGATCAAGAAGCTCATTGTCAGGGGAGACTCGCAGCTTGTCGTCCGCCAAATGAACAAGAGCTATCAGAGTCCGTTGATGGAAGCCTACGTCAACGAAGTGAGAAAGCTAGAAGAGCACTTTGACGGCCTACAGATGGAGCATGTTCCAAGAGCTCAGAACACCCTTGCCGATGGCCTATCAAAGTGCGCCGCACTTAAGTTACCTATGGAACCAGGGATCTTTGTGCTCAAACTGATTCAACCGTCTGTAACGCCATCAACTAGACAGAGCAAGAAGAGGAAGTTAATTTCTGGTGACTATTTTCCGGCAGAGCATCCCGAAGCCGCCGCCAAGAAGGTCCCCAAGATCAACGCCAAGAGCGCTGAGGAGCAGTCTGCTCCGGCAAGGCCTAGGGTTTGTTCCGTTGAAGCAGAAGCTCCCGACAAGTTTTGCTCCGGCAAGCTTGCCGGGGAACGTCAAGCTTCGGCAGAACCGCAGGTTCTCGCCGTAGAAGCGGATGTTCCCGCAGCAGCAGATTTGCCTTTAGTCCTTGTTGTCGAGCCACAAGCTCCAGCATGGACACAGCAGATTGTCCGTTTCCTTCAGACAGGAGAACTTCCCGAAGAGCAAGAAGAAGTGGAAAGAGTAGCCCGGCAGTCAAGTATGTACCAGTTTGTCGACAACACACTGTACAGAAGAAGACTCAACGGGGTGAAATTGAAGTGTATTCACCGGGAAGACGGACAAAAGCTGTTGGCAGAGATACATGGAGGCATATGTGGTCACCACATTGGCGCAAGAGCACTTGCCGGCAAAGCATTCCGGCAAGGTTTCTTTTGGCCGACAGCCCTCCAGGATGCAACTGCACAAGTAACCAAGTGTGAAGCGTGCCAGTTCCATTCCAATCAGATACACCAACCAGCTCAAGCTCTCCAGACGATCCCTTTATCCTGGCCATTTTCGGTCTGGGGGCTCGACATCCTCGGCCCCTTTCCCCGAGCAGTCGGGGGCTTTGAGTACTTGTACGTTGCAATCGACAAGTTCACAAAGTGGCTGAAAGTGGAAGCTGTGAAGAAGGTGACAGCACAGTCAGCAGTCAAGTTCTTCAGGTCGATTGTTTGCCGCTTCGGGATCCCTAACAGGATAATCACCGACAACGGTACGCAATTCACGAGCCGCACCTTCATGCAGTACATCCAAGATCTTGGCGCCAAGGTCTGCTTCGCTTCTGTTGCTCACCCGAGAAGCAACGGTCAAGCGGAGAGGGCAAATGCTGAAGTGCTGCGTGGGCTCAAGACCAGGACTTTCAACAGGCTGCACAAGTGCGGAAGAAACTGGATCGAGGAGCTGCCAGAGGTTCTTTGGTCGATCAAGACGACGCCAAATCGAGCCACTGGCCAGACACCTTTCGCTCTAGTCTATGGAGCAGAGGCAATTCTCCCCACGGAACTTGTATACGGGTCACCTCGAGTGCTCGCTTATGATGAGCTTGAGCAAGAGCAGCTGCGACAAGATGACGCGCTACTCCTTGAGGAAGACCGTCTTCAGCTACTGTACGAGCTGCTCGCTACCAGCAAGCTTTGCGCCGCTACCATAGCCGCAAAGTTAACACCAGAAGTCTCGAGGAAGGCGACCTTGTTCTTCGGCGTGTTCAGTCCGCCAAGAATTCCAACAAGTTGACGCCAAAGTGGGAAGGCCCTTACCGGGTGAAACGAGTCACTAGGCCTGGCGCTGTCCGCCTTGAGACCGAAGATAGCATTCCGGTGAGCAATTCCTGGAACATTGAGCATCTTCGTAAGTTTTACCCGTAAGGCGCGGTTGCCGGAACCTGTTCCGGCAACCACCTTTTGTACAAGTCTTGCCGCTGTTGCATGTAATCCTTTGTACAAAGCCGGGCGCAGACCCCGTGCATAAGTAAAGCTCATATGCTCCGCACATCTTGTCAATTTCATGCTTTCTATTTTTTGCATATGTGATCTGACACTTTGTGCAGCA
>NC_041386.1:124650110-124713043 GCF_002162155.2 Triticum dicoccoides | reverse complement strand
GGGGGGGAAGGAGAAGATAATAGTATGGACCAGGCGTCGTTCAAGAAAGTTTCGCCTTACCGGCAAGCAAGCAACAAAAAAGATAAGTTGCCAAAGTTTGAGCAATCAGATTTTTAAATTTTTTAAGTTATCTCCCTTGAACGACCGCACTTTGTATGGAAAAACTATGCGCGGAGGAACCAACTCGTAGCTAGTTGCGCCCTTACTTTGTTTCGAGTCCGCTCAATAACTTAAGTGAGCTGCGACTAGTTGCGACAAGGTTTCTTGTCGGTAGAGGCACCGCCAGCAGGCTGCTGACGTCCCGCACTAAGCGCTCGCGGCTAAGGTGCCTGCACCGGCAAGTTCCCTAAAAGCGTAGGGCAAAAACATACAAAGGGAGGAATCAAGTAAAGGGAATGACATTGCAATCATTACCCAGAATAGAGTTATATTACAAGGTAGCTTGTCGCGGCTCTAACAGATTGTTCTCATAACATGACCAGCAGCGACAAGAAAAGAAGAAAACGGGCGGCCTAGTCTACGCGATCGCCCTCAATCCTCTTGATCCCGCTCACCTTGTCCACAATGGGTGCGACAAGGGTCTTGAGCGCCTCCAGATCAGCATCCGGCGGCAGGGTCTTGAGGACGTTGGTGAGGTTGAGGCCCGGGTTGCGGAAGGCCACCTTCACCAACACCTTTTGAAGAGCTCCCGCGTAGATCTTGCGCGACTCGTCGGCCAGCTGCTTTAGGATCTTCTCCCAGAGCTGCTGGAGGGACGTCGCCACGCCTTTGAAGAACAAGGTGAGCTTGGCGCCGGGTTGGAGGTTCTCATCAGAGGGATACCCGAGATCCTCCACCCCCAGCTGCGCCAGCTCCCTGTCGATATCTGCGGCAGCTTTCACGAGACCCTTCGTCCAGTGCTCCAGATTCTCCCTAAAAGCATTCTGGGCGGCGGCAGCACTCGCCAGCAGCGCCTTGTCGGCCTTGATCTCCTCCTTCAAGGCCACCTCCTGCTCCCTGGCGCCGTCCAGCGTCTTGGTCAAAGTGGTCAGCTTCAACTCAAGATCTACGTTGGAGTCCTTGGCGGCGCTAAGCTCTTTGCCCTTCTCGGCGAGACGAACATGCAGCTCTGAGTTGTTGTGGGCGTCCTTCTCCTGCTCACGCTTGAGCGCGGCAAGCTCTTCACCACCCGCCTTGAGATCGGCCTCCAGTTGTGCCACCTTCGTCTCCAGCTCCTTCTCGGCGGCCTCGGCAACTGCGGCAGCATCCTCTGCTTGCTTAAGGGCTCCGCCGAATTTTTGCTCACGCGCGGCAAGCTCCTCCTCGTGGCTGTCGAGGTTAACTTTTCGCTGCACCAGCTCGCCCTCCTGCGCAGACAGCTTCTCAGCGGCAAGCCGCTGTTGCTCCTCAACTTCGGCCTTCTCGAGGAAGAAGGCCTTCTGCTCTTCGGCGAGTTGCTCCCGCTCCTCTGCCAGGGACCGGAGAGCTTCCTGGTTGAGACCCCGGAGCTCCTCCTCACGCTTCTCGATGTCCGCTCCCGCCTTCGCGACAAGCGCCTCGCGGGATTCCAGCTTGGCTTGCCACGTGCGGTAGAGCGACAGCAGCTTCCGCAGCAGCCGCTCCTCCTCAGGCTCGTCGCTGCTGCTGCTCGGCGCATCAACTAGCATCAGCCCAGTGGAGGCGAGCACCTCTCCATCAAAGCTCTCTCCCTCGACCGGCGCCCTGGAGCTTGAAGCCCAGGGGAGGTTGATGAAGACGCCATCGCCGGCCTTCAAGTAGACGCCTGGCTGGGGCTCTTCGGAGCCTGGCGCTGCGGTAGCGGCGGACGGGTCGGCGGTCGACGTAGGGCCTGGCGCTCCTGCGGCCTCAGGGCCATCAGTGGCGGCAGCTGCTGTGGCGGCAGCTTTGGCGGCCTCGTCGCAGGCGGGATCATCAGCGCCGACTGCTTCTTCAGTGGCAGCAGCGTCGTCGACAGCAACCTCGGTCTCCATCGGCTCCGCAGCAGATGGGTCTGATGGCCGGAAAAGTGAGAAAAGTCAAGCAAATACCCAAAAAGAAGAAGAACCCAAGGGAAGCTTTGAAGAGAAGATTACATGTACTGGGTTCGGCAGTCGTAGTCTCCGCCGCCGGGGGGATGCTGGTGATGTCGCTTGCCGGAGAACTCTCCCTTGCCGGAGGACTCTCCCTTGGCATTTCGGGGGCGGCCTCCGGGCGCTCCTGGTGGGGCTGCTCTGCTCCTACACAAACAACCAGTCAGATGTCAGCAAAGAAAGAGTATCCATGCGCGCCTAACAGCGGAAAGCGAACCATATACTTACGCTGGGGGCTGCTCTGGAGAACAGCTGTCGGGTTCGGCAAGGTTGTCTCGGACGCACCCCCTGCTATCGCGGTGGGTTCGTCCTCGATGACAATCACCGGGACCTTGGCTCTCTTTGCTGCTCTCTGGGCCAGAGTCCTAAAAAGGAATAAGTTCAGAGTAAAGCAAATGAGATACAAGACAAAACAGCAAGAATTGAAGGACTACAAGTACAACAAGAGAATCTTACTCTTCTTCTTCCTCGTCGGAGCTGAACGCGGAGAAGTCGAAGTCCGGCTCACGTCCGGCGCGAGGAGGCGGAGGAGTAGTTTCCCTTGGCCGCTTGGCGGGAACAGTGGCGGTGGTCTGAGACGACCCCGCTCCGACTGCCGCCGCGGCGTGAGAAGCGGCAGGAGCAGAAGCGGTGGTCCGGGTGGACCCCGCTCCAGTTGCCGCAACAGCATGAGGTGCTCCCGCGGCAACAGTGCTTGACGCTGTGGAGCGTGTCACATGGCGCGGCGACTGTTGACTCGCCCGCCGCCCCGCTACGTCCCCGGCCTTGCGGAGACGCCTTCTTGGTGGGGATGGAGGCTCTGCTTGTGGCGAGCTGCCTGAAGATGAGGACGAAGAGGAGTTGATCTCCAACGAGCCGCTCGTATCCTCGGCGGGCTCGCTCGACTCGACGTCATGCCCGGCAAGCTCTTTCTCGCCGACGAGCTCCTCTCGCTCGGCATGGCTTGCCGCCTCTGCTGCCTATGCCTCCTCCACGGTGAATCCAAATTCGCCCGCGGCTGCGGCTACCGCCGCCTCTTCCAGCCTAGTGGCGATGCGTGTCATCTCCGCATCGGTGGTGTCGCGGGTGAGGCCATTCTTTTCGTCAGAGCGGACCGGCACTTCTACCAAGCCGTCAAAGAACTCCTGCACGACATCGTCTGCAGGCTCTTGCCAAGTTGGGACAATTCCATGCGAATCGCACAGCAGCATCATTGCACGGATGCGGTCGAGCGCGGAGTTGTTGCATAGCGGAACAACACCCTTCGGCAACCTGAACACTTCGGGATGTTGAGGGTCGTACTTGAACAGCTCCTGGAGCATCGCGTTAAGCTCCAGAACAGTGAAGTTGAAGTTGAGGCCCGGACGCAGCCTCATGACATCCGCCGCATTCATGAACTCCCAGGCGGGTCTCCTCCGTTCCTGCAGGAGGGCGATGCGGCGGCGAAGAAAATCTGCGCCAACAGCGCCTACAGTGAGCCCGGCAAGCCTGAGGCGTTGGATCTGGGTGACGGCAATCTTCAGCCTATCGTCTTCCGGGGCCACGTCACTCCAATCGCTGCCGCGTGCTACTGGGGCTTGGCACCGAGCGGTAAACGGCTGCGGGTTCTCCTCGACAATCCAGCACTAGTCTGCTCTCCATTCCTCCCACTTGCCGCGGAACTCTCCCTCCAGATAAGTGTCCTTCTTGCCGGCCCTCGAGATCCAGGCGATTCCGCCGGATAAAGGCTCTCCTCTCTCTGCTCGGGGCATAAAGAAGTGGCGAAAAAAGGCTACATTGGGATAGACTCCGACAAAGTTTTCGCAGAGATGTGCGAAAACTGCCATGGTCAGAACATCATTGGGGGTGAAGTCAAGGAGGCAGAACCCGTAGGTATTCATAATATCGCAGAAAAACTCAGAGAAAGGCGGGCAGAGCCCGCAGTAGAAGAACAAGGCGAAGAAAGGATATCCATTTGGAGCCATTTTCCAAGCGGCGGCTGGAAGTACCTTCATGCGCGGATGCGCTCGCGTCTCCGTCGACCAGAAGAGGTAGTAATTCTCCCTCAGCTCCCTCGCGACGAGCTTGGGGGCGGGGGAGATTGCCCGCTCCTTTCGCAGCGCCGCAAGCTGCTGCGCCTCGGTCGACTTCACAACCTTCCCTTTGTCGGCTCTCGGAGCCATGGCGGAAGTGGTGGAGGAGGTCGACGGCGTTGGTGGTGCTGGTGGCGATGGGGGGCGGCTGCTCTCTTTCAGCTTTGGGAAGACGGGGGAGCGGCGGAGGTTTCCGAGATTGGAGTAGCAACCGGCGAATGGACAAACTACCCCTGTTTCCCATGCTTATAAAGAGGGAGGGGGCGGACGTTCCGCCTTTCCGAATAAAGAAACCACCCATGATCTCTCCCACGATGCCGCATTCAACGCGTGCCGTTCGGGGAGGGCGCGGTGGATACGGGGAGAGATACCGCGTAACCCAGGCCACGCGTGCCCGTGCCCTGTTTTCGGCCTGGCCCAACAGCGCTCGGCATCGTGTATGGCCCATGCCCGGGGGCTCCTGTCGGTGTACTAGAGTAGGGGTACCCTAGTATCCCGAACTTGTGCACCGGCAGTCGCAGCATCCCGCGGCAAGGCTTGCCGGGTGACCTCCAAGGTCCTCCGTGGTTCCTTTGGAGCCATTCAAGGACAAAGTATCCAAGCCAAGGAGACAAGACCCCGGCAAGAGGAGCTTGCCGGGAAGGCCAACGAAGGCATCTCAAGGAACTTGCCGCGACGCGCCACGTGTCCCGGCAAGGCCCGGTGAGCGACAAGCTCCCGGACGCGACAAGACAGCGCCTTGCTGCGGCAAGCCACCACTCTGTGGTCGCGCTCCAGCACATCCACCAACGTGTCGCTCTGGGACCCTTCCAGGCGTACGTGGCGGGAGGCTGTGCAGCCAGCGGTGCACGATGGCAAGCGGCACTAACAAGATTGCCATCATGGCGAGCGGTGGCGTCCCTGACGGTCCCTTTTACACTATTTAGGCGACGCAGATGGGCATTTAATGCTCTTGTCCCCTGCCATCAGGGTTAGGTATGATATACTGTAGCAGGTAGCTGTACCAACCACAACGCCTTTCCATTTTTACCCTTGTCTACATTGCCACCTGTCGGTGACCCCTTGAGCATATAAAAGGAGGCCCGTGCGCAACGTAGAGGGGGGAGGAAGAGAACACTCACGCTCTGTCTCGTTGGCTGCTGGGGTGTACTGTAGCACTCCGCGCTCCCGAGCAAGAACTCAATACAAACCACAAAAGCAGGAGTAGGGTTTTACGCATCCGTGCAGCCCGAACCTGGGTAAACTGCTCGTGTGCTTCGCCTCGATCCGCTCTTCGTGCGACCCTCGCCCCCGCCGAACCGAAAGGGACTCGGTCCGCCGGTCCCATAGGTGCTTGTGGATTAGTCCCCCGACAGAAAGGGATTATGGAACGTTATGGGATTGCATTATACTGTAAATAATAGCACTAGTAAGAAATTTTTGGCACTAGGTAGTAGTTTTTGGCGTGGATTAAGAAATTTTGGGTATGTTTTTGCCATTTTTTGTACACGCCAACTAGTGTCAAAAAACGTCTTACATTATGTGACGGAGGAGTACGTACTCGTACTATAACAGTACTAGTACTACTTTTCTCAACTAGTAGTGCGATGTACTGTACTTCTAGTCTAGTCTAGTATAGTGCACCAGTTTTGAACTCTTGAATCTCAGGGCCAAGGAGCTACAATTGGAAGTGGAGGGTACTACTGTTCTCTAGAACCATCGCTGTACTATCAATGCAGGGGAAGTACACCTACGTAGTGGCCTAGTGGGTACTCTCGGTGCTCTATTCAGCCGCTCCTCTCACGTAGCTGGCCTACTCAACCGCTCCTCTCAAGCACACACTAGCAACCTATTTATCAGCGACGGTTACTGCGGGGGCAGAACATTTGAGTTATTTGATACATCGAGACTAGGCTTTTCACTTCCATTTGTGGAGGTGTAATGGATCTCGTTGAACTTTGTTAGTAGTTCCTTCTTTATGAATGAGATGAAGCAAAGCTTTTGCCTCCGTTTAAAAAAAAACGTCAAGAGGAATTTCTTTTATACTAGAGCCGATAATGGAGTGAAGTCCATGCGTGCAACGCCACAAGCTATAGAGTAGTAGTAGTAGAGCACTTTACGTATAGAGCCATATTGCACAGTTCCCAATGCCCCACCAGGCTTTTCCGGCTCCTCGGGCTTAATTGGGAGGCGCTAGTTTAAATATGCTACTAGCTAATGAGGAAGATGCAAGCGAGGTGTGGCTAGGGCGAGCACGCGAGCCACGTGATGCTGGGAAGGAAAACCCGTTCATGTGGCTAGGCTGTCCAGTGCACCCAGATTGTGGGGCCGCACGTCCGTTTGACTTCAAAACTCAAACTACCCATGTAAAATATTGGCTCGCAGCAAAGTGTAGTAGTACTACTTTTAAGAAAAAGGCCGCCGTTCGTTCGGCCGGGATCGAACCCACAAAACGAGGTATACACTCCCGCGACCACTAGTAGTACTCGTTGGAGTACAACGCAACCAAGAATCGCCTTTTGTCACTAGTAGTACGTACATTGTTCCTTACAAGAAACCCCTATCATCTGCTGCTGGCTATAAGCCAGTGCCATGTCATCTACAACCCATCTTATAGCCAACATGTACAATAATAGATCAAAAGAGTGTACTACTTTTTTATTATGTGGCCCACTTCTCATTCTCACAAAGTGCCTAGGAGCACGTGCTAGAGCTGGCTCTTCACGAAGAGCCCGCTTACCTTCTCTCTCCTCTTCTATTTCCTCCAACTAAGCAGAAATATACTAGTTTATTTCTTATAGCTCGCTGACTCAGCTCTATTGTACTTGCTCTAATAATGCAAGAAACCACTAAAATGCTAAGAAACTACTACCACTTGCATACGTGGCAGACTTAAGATAAGACTACCTTATCAAACATTGTACATGCTCTTACCAACAAAAATCCTCGAGTGACCTCCTACCTCCGGCCCATCTACCTAGTCATCCTCGGCCATGGGACGTAACTACCGCTGCCGGCAGAAGGCGAGGTCAAAACCGCCGGCGGTGTGGAGCCCATGTTCCGGCAGCCCGGATGCCAGCTCCGTCCAGCGCTCGCGGCCGCTAGCTAGCCAAGATAGCTCGGTCCAGCTGCTTGTCTGCAAGGTTTGTTGGAAATATGCCCTAGAGGCAATAATAAAATGGTTATTATTGTATTTCCTTGTTCATAATAATTGTCTATTGTTCATGCTATAATTGTATTAACCGGAAACCATAATGCATGTGTGAATACATAGACCACAACATGTCCCAAGTAAGCCTCTAGTTGACTAGCTCGTTGATCAATAGATGGTCATGGTTTCCTGACCATAGACATTGGATGTCATTGATAACGGGATCACATCATTAGGAGAATGATGTGATGGACAAGACCCAATCCTAAGCATAGCCCAAGATCGTGTAGTTCGTCTGCTAAAGCTTTTCTAATGTCAAATATCTTTTCCTTAGACCATGAGATTATGCAACTCCCGGATACTGTAGGAATACTTTGGGTGTGCCAAACGTCACAACATAACTGGGTGACTATAAAGGTGCACTACGGGTATCTCCGAAAGTGTCTGTTGGGTTGGCACGAATCGAGACTAGGATTTCTCACTCCGTATGACTGAGAGGTATCTCTGGGCCCACTCGGTAAGACATCATCGTAATGAGCTCAATGTGACTAAGGGTTAGTCACGGGAAGATGTGTTATGGAACGAGTAAAGTGACTTGCTGGTAACGATATTGAACAAGGTATTGGGATACCGACGATCGAATCTCGGGCAAGTAACGTACCGATTGACAAAGGGAATTGTATACGGGATTGCTTGAATCCTTAACATCGTGGTTCATCTGATGAGATCATCGTGGAACATGTGGGAGCCAACATGGGTATCCAGATCTTGCTGTTGGTTATTGGCCGGAGAGTTGTCTCGGTCATGTCTGCATGGTTCCCGAACACGTAGGGTCTACACACTTAAGGTTCGATGACGCTAGGGTCATTAGGAAGACTTGTATGTGATTACCGAATGTTGTTTGGAATCCCGGATGAGATCCCGGACATCACAAGGAGTTTCGGAATGGTCCGGATGTGAAGATTTATATGTGGGAAGTTGTCATACGGTCACCGGAAAGGTTCGGGGGCATATCGTATTGTACCGGGGCCATCGGAGGGGTTCTGGGGGTCCACCGGGTGGGGCCACCTCTCCCGGAGGGCCTTATGGGCTGTAAGGGAAAGGGAACCAGCCCCAAGTGGGCTGGAGCACCAACACCCCCAAGGGCCCATGCGCCTAGGGTTGGGGGAAACCCTAAGGGGGGCGCCCCCCCTTGCTTGGGGGGCAAGCCCCCTCCCCTTGGCCACCCCCCTCTAGATCTCATCTAGAGGGGGCCGGCCCCCTTCCTCCTTTCCCCAATAAAGAGAGGGGAAAGGGGAGGGCTGCATACGACTTCCAAGGCGCTGCCCCTCCCCTCCCCAACACCTATCCTCCTCCACGTGAGCTTGGCGAAGCCCTGCCGGAGAACTGCCACTCCATCACCACCACGCCGTCGTGCTGCTGTTGGAGCTCTCTTCCTCAACCTCTCCCTCCTCCTTGCTGGATCAAGGAACGGGAGACGTCTCCGTTCCGTACGTGTGTTGAATGCGGAGGTGCCGTCCGTTCGGCGCTAGGATCATTAGTGATTTGGATCACGACGAGTATGACTCCATCAACCCCGTTCTCTTGAACCTTCCGCTTAGCGATCTTCAAGGGTATGAAGATGGACTCCCTCTCTCCCGTTGCTAGTATCTCCTAGATTGATCTTGGTGACACGTAGGAAAATTTTGAATTATTGCTACGTTCCCCAACAGTGGCATCATGAGCTAGGTCTATGCGTAGATTCTATGCACGAGTAGAACACAAAGCAATTGTGGGTGATGATTTGTTCAATTTGCTTACCGTTACTAGTCTTATCTTGATCCGGCGGCATTGTGGGATGAAGCGGCCTGGACCGACCTTACACGTACTCTTACGTGAGACAAGTTCCACCGACTGACATGCACTTGATGCATAAGGTGTCTAGCGGGTGTCTGTCTCTCCCACTTTAGTCGGATCGGATTCGATGAAGAGGGTCCTTATGAAGGGTAAATAGCAATTGGCACATCACCGTTGTGGTTTTGCGTAGGTAAGAAACGTTCTTGCTAGAAACCCATAGCAGCCACGTAAAACATGCAACAACAATTAGAGGACGTCTAACTTGTTTTTGCAGGGTTTACTATGTGATGTGATATGGACAAAAGGATGTGATGACTGATATATGTGATGTATGAGATTGATCATGTTCTTGTAATAGGAATAACGACTTGCGTGTCGATGAGTATGACAACCAGCAGGAGCCATATGAGTTGTCTTAATTTCTTTATGACCTGCGTGTCAATGGAAATGCCATGTAATTACTTTACTTTATTGCTAACCGTTAGCCATAGTAGTAGAAGTAATAGTTGGCAAGGCAACTTCATGAAGACACGATGATGGAGATCATGGTGTCATGCCGGTGACGAAGGTGATCATGCCGTGCCTCGAAGATGGAGATCAAAAGGCACAAGATGATATTGGCCATATCATGTCACTTTATGATTTGCATGTGATGTTTGTCATGTTTTTACATCTTATTTTATTAGAATGACGGTAGCATAAATAAGATGATCCCTCATTAAAATATCAAGAATTGTGTTCCCCCTAACTGTGCACCGTTGCTAAGGTCCGTATACAATGGGTGTGATAGGTTCTAACGATCGCATACAATGGGTGTAAGCCAGATTTACACACGCAATACACTTAGGTTAACTTGACGAGCCTAGCATTTACAAACATGGCCTCGGAACACGGAAGACCGAAAGGTCGAACATGAGTCGTATAGTGGATACGATCAACATAAAGATGTTCACCAATGATGACTAGTCCGTCTCACGTGATGATCGGACACGGCCTAGTTGACTCGGATCATGTATCACTTAGATGACTAGAGGGATGTGTAGCTAAGTGGGAGTTCATTAAATAAGCAGA
This sequence comes from Triticum dicoccoides, assembly GCF_002162155.2. Lineage (NCBI taxonomy): Eukaryota > Viridiplantae > Streptophyta > Magnoliopsida > Poales > Poaceae > Triticum > Triticum dicoccoides. Next base: position 124,702,886 of record NC_041386.1, on the reverse strand, counting down.
TGAACTTAATTATCATGAACATAGTCAAAAGGTCTTTGCAAATTATGTCGTAGCTTACACTTTGGTTCCACTATTTTAGATATGTTCCTAGAGAAAATTTAGTTGAGAGTTGACAGTAGCAATTATGCGGACTAGGTCTGTGAACTAAGGATTGTCCTCATTGCTGCATAGAAGAGCTATGTCCTTAATGCACCGCTCAGTGTGTTTAACCTCGAGCGTCGTCTGTAGATGTTGGGAAACATCTGACATACACGTTTTGATGACTACGTGATAGTTCAGTGCGTAATACTAACAGTTTAGAATTATGGCACCAAAGATGTTTTTGAAACGTCACAGAACATATGAGATGTTCCAAAGACTGAAATTGGAATTTCAGACTAGTGCCACTGTCAAGAGGTATGAGACCTCTGACAAGTTTCTTAAGCCTGTAAACTAAGGGAGAAAAGCTCAATCGTTGAGCATGTGCTCAGATTGTCTGAGTACTACAATCGCTTGAATCGAGTGGGAGTTAATCTTCCAGATGAGATAGTGATGGTTCTCCATAGTCACTGCCACCAAGCTATTGGAGCTTCGTGATGAACTATAACACATCAGGGATAGACATGATGATCCTTGAGCAACTCACGATGTTTGACACCGCGAAATTAAATCAAGTAGGAGCATCAATTGTTCATGGTTAAACCACTAGTTTCAAGAAGGGCAAGGGAAAGAAGGGATACTTCATAAAACGGCAAATCAGTTGCTGCTCTGGTGAAGAAACCCAAGGTTGAACCCATACCCGAGACTAAGTGCTTCTATAATGAGGGGAACGGTCACTGAAGCAGAACTACCCTAGATACTTGGTAGATGAGAAGGCTGGCAAGGTCGATAGAAGTATTTTGGATATACGTTATATTATTGTGTACTTTACTAGTACTCCTAGTAGCACCAGGGTAATAAATACCGGTTCGGTTGCTAAGTGTTAGTAACTCGAAATAAAAGGCTACGGAGACTAGCTAAAGGTGTGATTACGATATGTGTTGGAAGTGTTTCCAAGGTTGATGTGATCAAACATCGCATGCTCCCTCTACCATCGAGATTGGTGTTAAACCTAAATAATTGTTATTTGGTGTTTGCGTTGAGCATAGACATGATTGGATTATGTTTATCGCAATACGGTTATTCATTTAAGAGAATAATGGTTACTCTGTTTATTTGAATAATACCGTCAATGGTCTTGCACCTAAAATGAATGGTTTATTGAATCTCGATCGTAGTGATACACATGTTCATGCCAAAAGATATAAGATAGTAATGATAGTACCACATATTTGTGGCACTGCCATTTGAGTCATATTGGTATAAAACGCATGAAGAAGCTCCATGTTGATGGATCTTTGGACTCACTCGTTTTTGAAAAGATTGAGACATGCGAACCATGTCTATTGGTAGATATGCATGAAGAAACTCCATACAGATGGATCATTTGGACTCACTTGATTTTGAATCACTTGAGACATGCAAATCATACCACATGGGCAAGATGACTGAAAGGCCACGTTTTCAGTAAAATGGAACAAGAAAGCAACTTGTTGGAAGTAATACATTTTGATGTGTGCAGTCCAATGAGTGCTGAGGCACGCAGTGGATATCGTCATATTCTTACTTCACAGATGATTTGAGTAGATGCTGAGTATATTTACTTGATGAAACACAAGTCTGAATTATTGAAAGGTTCAAGTAATTTCAGAGTGAAGTTGAAGATCGTCGTGACAAGATAATAAAATGTCTATGATATGATCATAGAGATGAATATCTGAGTTACGAGTTTGGCACACAATTAAGACATTGTGGAAATTGTTTCACAACTAATACTGCCTGGAACACCATAGTGTGATGGTGTGTCCGAACATCATAACTGCACCCTATTGGATATGGTGCATACTATGATGTCTCTTACCGAATTACCACTATCATTCATGCTTTAGGCATTAGAGACAACCGCATTCACTTTAAATAGGGCACCACACAATTCCGTTCAGACGACACCGTATGAACTATGGTTTAGAGAAACCTAAGCTGTCGTTTCTTAAAAGTTTGGGGCTGCGACGCCTATGTGAAAAAGTTTCAGGCTGATAAGCTCGAACCCAAAGTGGATAAATGCATCTTCATAGAATACCCAAAAATAGTTGGGTATACGTCCTATTTCAGATCCGGAAGCAAAAGTGATTGTTTCTAGAAACGGGTCCTTTCTCGAGGAAAAGTTTATCTCGAAAGAATTGAGTGGGAGGATGGTGGAGACTTGATGAGGTTATTGAACCGTCACTTCAACTAGTGTGTAGCAGGGCACAGGAAGTTGTTCCTGTGGCACCTACACCAATTGAAGTGGAAGCTTATGATAGTGATCATGAAACTTCGGATCATGTCACTACCAAACCTCATAGGTCGACAAGGATGCGTACTACTTCAGAGAGGTACGTAATCCTGTCTTGTTGCTAGACAACAATGAACCTACGAACTATGGAGAAGCGATGGTGGGCCCGGATTTCGACGAATGGCTCGAGGCCATAAAATCCGAGAGAGTATCCATGTATAAAACAAAGTATAGACTTTGAAAGAACCACTTGATGGTCGCATGGCTGTTGGGTGCAGATGGATTTTAAAAGGAAGACGAACAATGATGGTAAGTGTCACCGTTAAGAAAGCTCGACTTGTCGTTAAGATGTTTCCCGACAAGTTCAAGGAGTTGACTACAATGAGACTTTCTCACTCTTAGAGATGCTAAGAGTCTGTTGGAATTATGTTAGCAGTTACTGCATTATTTATGAAATCTTGCAGATAGGATGTCAAAACATAATTTCCTATAGGTTTTTCTTGAGGAAAGGTTGTATGTGATACAACCAGAAGGTTTTGTCAATCCTGAAAGATGCTAACAAGTATGCAAAGCTCCATCATCCTTCTAAGGACTGGAGTAAGCATCTCGGAATTGGAATGTACGCTTTGACGAGATGATCAAAGATTTTGGGTTTGTACAAAGTTTATGAGAAACTTGTATTTCCAAAGAAGTGAGTGGGAGCACTATAGAATTTTTGATGAGTATATGTTGTTGACATATTGTTGATCAGAAATGATGTAGAATTTCGGGAAAGCATGCAGGGTTATTTGAAAAGTGTTTTTCAGTGGAAAACCTGGATTAAGCTACTTGAACATTGAGCATCAAGATCTATAAGGATAGATAAAAAACGCTTAATATTACTTTCAAATGAATACATACCGTGACAAGATTTTGAAGGACTTCAAAATATATCAGCAAAGAAGGAGTTCTTGGCTGTGTTACAAGATGTGAGTATTGAGTAAGACTCAAGACCTGACCACGGCAGAAGAGAGAGAAAGGACGAAGGTCGTCCCCTATGCTTTAAATGTAGGCTCTACATTATGCTATGTTGTGTACCGCATCTGAAGTGTGCCTTGCCATGAGTCAGTCAAGGGGTACAAGAGTGATCCAGGAATGGATCACATGACAGCAGTCAAAGTTGTCCTTAGTAACTAGTGGACTAAGGAATTTTCTCTATTATGGAGGTGGTAAAAGAGTTCGTCGTAAAGGGTTACGTCGATGCAAACTTTGACACTAATCCGGATGACACTGAGGAGTAAAGCGGATTCATATAGTAGAACAGTTATTTGGAATAGCTCCAAGTAGCGCGTGGTAGCTACATCTACAAGATGACATAGAGATTTGTAAAGCACACATGGATCTCAAAGGTTCAGACCCATTGACTAATAAACCTCTCTCACAAGCGAGATATGAAGAAACCCCTTGGGTGTTGGATTCATTACAATCACATAGTGATGTGAACTAGATTATTGACTCTAGTGCAAGTGGGAGACTATTGGAAATATGACCTAGAGGCAATAATAAAATGGTTATTATTGTATTTCCTTGTTCATGATAATTGTCTATTGTTCATGCTATAATTGTATTTACCGGAAACCGTAATGCATGTGTGAATACATAGACCACAACATGTCCCTAGTAAGCCTCTAGTTGACTAGCTCGTTGATCAATAGATGGTCATGGTTTCCTGACCATGGACATTGGATGTCATTGATAACGGGATCACATGATTAGGAGAATGATGTGATGGACAAGAACCAATCCTAAGCATAGCGCAAGATCGTGTAGTTCGTCTTCTAAAGCTTTTCTAATGTCAAGTATCTTTTCCTTAGACCATGAGATTGTGCAACTTCCGGATACTGTAGGAATACTTTGGGTGTGCCAAACGTCACAACATAACTGGATGACTATAAAGGTGCACTACGGGTATCTCCGAAAGTGTCTGTTGGGTTGGCACGAATCGAGACTCGGATTTGTCACTCCGTATGACGGAGAGGTATCTCTGGGCCCACTCGGTAAGACATCATCGTAATGAGCTCAATGTGACTAAGGATTAGTCACGGGATGATGTGTTACGGAACGAGTAAAGTGACTTGCCGGTAACGATATTGAACGAGGTATTGGGATACCGACGATCGAATCTCGGGCAAGTAACATACCGATTGACAAAGGGAATTGTATACGGGATTGCTTGAATCCTCGACATCGTGGTAAATCCGATGAGATCATCGTGGAACATGTGGGAGCCAACATCGGTATCCAGATCCCGCTGTTGGTTATTGGTCGGAGAGTTGTCTCGGTCATGTATGCATGGTTCCCGAACCCGTAGGGTCTACACACTTAAAGTTCGATGACGCTAGGGTTATTAGGAAGACTCGTATGTGATTACCGAATGATGTTCGGAATCCCGGATGAGATCCCGGATGTCACGAGGAGTTCCGGAATGGTCCGGAGGTGAAGATTTATATGTGGGAAGTTGTCATACGGTCACCGAAAAGGTTTGGGGGCATATCGGTATTGTACCGGGGCCATCGGGAGGGGCCAGCTCTCCCGGAGGGCCTTATGGGCTGTAAGGGTAAGGGAACCAGCCCCAAGTGGGCTGGGGAGCCAACCCCCCCAAGGGCCCATGCGCCTAGGGTTGGGGGAAACCCTAAGGGGGGCGCCCCCCTTGCTTGGGGGGCAAGCCCCCTCCCCTTGGCCGCCGCCCCCTCTAGATCTCATCTTGAGGGGCCGGTCCCCTTCCTCCTTTCCCATATAAATAGAGGGGCAAGGGGAGGTCTGCATACGACTTCTAAGGCGCAGCCCTTCCCCTCCCCAACACCTCTCCTCCTCCGCGTGAGCTTGGCGAAGCCCTGCCGGAGAACTGCCACTCCATCACCACCACGCCGTCGTGCTGTTGTTGGAGCTCTCTTCCTCAACCTCTCCCTCCTCCTTGCTGGATCAAGGCACGGGAGACGTCTCCGTTCCGTACGTGTGTTGAACGTGGAGGTGCCGTCCGTTCGGCGCTAGGATCATCGGTGATTTGGATCACGACGAGTACAACTCCATCAACCCCGTTCACTTGAACGCTTCCGCTTAGCGATCTTCAAGGGTATGGAGATGCACTCCCTCTCTCTCGTTGCTAGTATCTCCTAGATTGATCTTGGTGACACGTAGGAAAATTTTGAATTATTGCTACGTTCCCCAACAAGTTTGCTAGCTAGATTGGCACGACAGCGCAACGGCTTGCTCGCGCGCGCCGCGCTATGGCCCACCATTTGGCTCGAGCGAAGGCCACCGCGGGGGCTTGCTCACTCTTGAGTCACGCTCGGGCCAGCCTGCCAACCCGTGTGGAGGCCAGCGCGGCATCCGGCCCGTCCGGCTGAGCGACGGCCAACTCGCTCATCACCGGCACCACCGATGAACACGCATCCGTACTGTTTGAGGTAATGTTCAGGAAAAATCATGATTTGAGGGGGAATAACATGATAGAAGGTCATATGTGGGTCCCTCGTGTCAACAGTCAAACAAAATGTGTTGGTTTAAGCTGCCTCATCAGCACGGACGTGTGGGCCAACCCTGTCGTAAATGGGTTTAAACGAACCTAATCAGTAGGAGTGCTAGGTAGTTTTTGGCGTGGATTAAGAAATTTTGGGTATGTTTTTGCTATTTTTTGTATAATAGATTTGTCCTAGGGCTGGATGAAAGTGGTAGTTTTTTGTTAAATACTCTACATATTGTAAGTAGGAGTGAAAGTTAAGCTTTGGAAGCCAATAAGCAAGGCTAGTTACATAGTGCATATGTGTACATGATTGAAAGAATATCAACCATGAGTGACTAATATCTTGATGGTAAACTCGAAACTATGGAATACTAGGGGAAAATGCATGGTTGGAAATACTAGCAATGTTCATGTCCGTTGCAACGAATCATAATTAGAATAATACTTATTCACAAACTTGGTACAAAACACTCTAATTTTGATATACATATGTCACTAGAGATATATTATGTTTCAATTAGAATATATTCCTTGGGCTGATTTGGTGAGGTCAGGGAGGGATGTGGTTGGTTTTAATATACAAATTATGGGGTTTTCTGCAAATTGGTAGACAAGTGGGATGTTGGTGAGAAAAGGCAACAACTTACCTCACAATCGTTAGATGTAGATCTAATGGTCAGAAACGACGGATGGCAGACACACCAGCATCACCAACTTAGTCTTGTGTAGGAGTACTAGCAAGATCCGTGCATTGCACGAAACATCAAGATGCATTCTTTTATAAAACACTTGTTGTGATTGACCCTTGCGGGAGTAATCCCATGTACAAAACTAATGATATCTCGAGAAATATGAGATAAGGTGAAGAGGAGTGGGGTGTGCTGGTGCTTGGTGGTCGGACGGAGCGGAGGCATGGGGATTGACGATGCCGGCAGCGGCCACCAGGCTAGTTTGTTCCAGAGGCTTCCTTTCTTAATTGCTCAACAATGAGGTTTTTTGGAGATAAGGATGAATGAGGGAAGGCCTTGTCTGCAAATGTGGAGAGGGGTGCGGGTATCTTTTAGTTTAATTTCCATCCGTCAGATATAGATCAGACGGTCTATATTGCAAGATGGCACACATACCATCATCACCAACTCGGTTTTTTATAAGAGAAGAAATATAAGTATGGAGATACAAACGTATTATCGATACTTGCTTCCATAAACTAGCATCTACATTCTATTCAACACCTCGGCATGTGGGGCCTTAGCACAATGACTTCTCAACTATGTAAAACAAAGATTTTCCCATCGCCGACAAGGAGGGGGTGACGGCGGCGCGCTTTTGTTGGGGATCGTAGCAGAAATTTAAAATTTTCTATGCATCACCAAGATCAATCTATGGAGTAATCTAGCAACAAGGGGAAGGAGAGTGCATCTACATACCCTTGTAGATCGCTAAGCGAAAGTGTTGCAAGAACGCGGATAAGGGAGGCGTACTCGCAGCGATTCAGATCGCGGTTGATTCCGATCTAAGCGCCAAACAACGGTGCCTCCGCGTTCAACACACGTGCAGCCCGGTGACGTCTCCTACGCATTGATCCAGCAAGGGGAGAAGGAGAGGTTGGGGAAGACTCCGTCCGAAGCAGCACAACGGCGTGGTGGTGGTGGAGGAGCGCGGGACTCCAGCAGGGCTTCGCCAAGCACTACGAGAGATGAGGAGGGAGAGGGGTAGGGCTTCGCCAACAGGGAGATGATCTCGTGTGTCTTGCAGCCCCCAATACCCCAAGTATATATAGGGGAAGGGGAGGGGCTGCGCCCCCATCTAGGGTTCCCTCCGTAGGGGTGGCGGCAGCCCCAAAACCCATCTAGGGTGGCGGCCAAGGGGGGAGAGAGGGGGCGCACCTAGGGTGGGCCTTAAGGCCCATCTGGACCTAGGGTTTGCCCCCTCCAACTATCCCTTGCGCCTTGGGCCTTGGGAGGGCGCACCAGCCCACCTAGGGCTGGTCCCCTCCCACACTTGGCCCACGCAGCCTTCTAGGGCTGGTGGCCCCACCTGGTGGACCCCCGGGACCCTCCCGGTGGTCCCGATACGTTACCGATAGCACCCGAAACTTTTCCGGTGACCAAAATGGGACTTCCCATATATAAATCTTTACGTCCAGACCATTCCGGAATTCCTCGTGACATCCGGGATCTCATCCGGGACTCCGAGCAACATTCGGTAACCGCATACATACTTTGCCTATAACCCTAGCGTCATCGAACCTTAAGTGTGTAGACCCTACGGGCTCGGGAGTCATGCAGACATGGTCGAGACAACTCTCCGGTCAATAACCAACAGCGGGATCTGGATACCCATGTTGGTTCCCACATGCTCCACGATGATCTCATCGGATGAACCACGATGTCAAGGATTCAATCAATCCCGTATACAATTCCCTTTGTCTATCGGTACGATACTTTCCCGAGATTCGATCATCGGTATCCCGATACCTTGTTCAATCTCGTTACCGGCAAGTCTCTTTACTCGTTCCATAACACATCATCCCGTGATCAACTCCTTGATCACATTGTGCATATTATGATGATGTCGTACCGAGTGGGCCTAGAGATACCTCTCCGTTTACACGGAGTGACAAATCCCAGTCTCGATTCGTGCCAACCCAACAGACACTTTCTGAGATACCCGTAGTGTACCTTTATAGCCACCCAGTTACGTTGTGACGTTTGGCACACCCAAAGCACTCCTACGGTATACGAGAGTTGCACAATCTCATGGTCTAAGGAAATGATACTTGACATTAGAAAAGCTTTAGCATACGAACTACACGACCTTTGTGCTAGGCTTAGGATTGGGTCTTGTCCATCACATCATTCTCCTAATGATGTGATCCCGTTATCAATGGCATCCAATGTCCATGGCCAGGAAACTGTAACCATCTATTGATAAATGAACTAGCCAACTAGAGGCTTACTAGGGACATGGTGTTGTCTATGTATCCACACATGTATCTAAGTTTCCTATCAATACAATTCTAGCATGGATAATAAACGATTATCATGAACAATGAAATATAATATAATAACCAATTTATTATTGCCTCTAGGGCATATTTCCAACAGTCTCCCACTTGCACTAGAGTCAATAATCTAGTTCACATCGCCATGTTATTAACACTCATAGGTCACATCGCCAGGTGACCAACATCCAAAGAGTTTACTAGACTCAATAATCTAGTTCACATCACTATGTGATTAACACTCAATGAGTTCTGGGTTTGATCATGTTATGCTTGTGAGAGAGGTTGTAGTCATCGGGTCTTGCCATATTCAGATCCCTATGTATTTCGCAAAACTTTATGTCATATCATAGATGCTGCTACCACGTTCCACTTGGAGCTATTCCAAATTGTTGCTCCATTATACGTATCCGGTATCTCTACTCAGAGCTATCCGGATAGGTGTTAAGCTTGCATCGACGTAACTCTTTACGTCGAACTCTTTATCACCTCCATAGCTGAGAAACATTTCCTTATTCCTCTAAGGACAATTTTGACTGCTATCTGGTGATCCAGTCCTAGATCACCTTTGTACCCTCTTCCCAGACATGTGGCAAGGCACACATCAGGTGCGGTACTCAGCATGGCATACCGTATAGAGCCTATGACAAGAGCATAGGGGACGACCTTCGTCCTTCCTCTTTCTTCTGCTGTGGTCAAGCTTTGAGTCTTACTCAACTTCACACCTTACAACTCAGGTAAGAACCCCTTCTTTGACTGATCTATTTTGAACTCCTTCAAAAACATGTCAAGGTGTGCATTCTTTGAAAGTATCATCAGGCGTCTTGATCTATCTCTATAGATCCTGATGCCCAATATGTAAGCAGCTTTATCCAGGTCTTCCTTTGAAAATCACTCTTCAAACAACCGTTTATGCTTTCCAGAAATTCTACATCATTTCGAATCAACAATATGTCATCCACATATACTTATCAGAAATGTTGTAGTGCTCCCACTCACTTTCTTGTAAATACAAGTTTCTAGCAAACATTGTATAAACCTAGAAGCTTCGATCACTCCATCAAAGCATATATTCTGACTCCGAGATGCTTGCTCTAGTCCATAGAAGGATTGCTTGAGTCAGCATACCTTTTAGCATCCTTAGGATCGACAAAACCTTTTATTGTATCACATACAACTTTTTCTTGCGAAAATTGGTAAGAAAACTTGTTTTGACATCCATCTGTCAAATTTCATAATCGAAAAATACAGCTAATGCTAACATGATTCCGACGGACTTAAGCATCGCTACGGGTGAGAAATTCTCATCGTAGTCAACTCCTTGAACTTGTGAAAAGACTCTTTCCCACAAGTCGAGCTTCATGCACGGTAACATTACCGCCCACGTCCGTCTTCTTCTTAAAGATCCATTTATCTCAATGGCTCGCCGATCATCGGGCAAATCCACCAAAGTCCATACTTTGTTCTGATACATGGATCCTATCTCGGATTTCATGGCTTCTAACCATTTGTCGGAATACGGGCCCACCATCGCTTCTCCATAGCTCGTAGGTTCATTGTTGTCTAACAACATGATATCTAAGACAGGATTACCGTACCACTCAGGAGTAGTACATATCCTTGTCGACCTACGAGGTTCGATAGCAACTTGATCTGAAGCTTCATGATCACTATCATTAACTTCCTATTCAACAGACGTAGGCGCCACAGAAAACATCTTTCTGTGTTGCATCACTCTCTGGTTGAAACAAAGGTTCGACAACCTCATCAAGTTCTATCTTCCTCCCACACAATTCTTTCGAGAGAGACTCCTTCTCGAGAAAGGACCCGTTCTTAGCGACAAACAATTTGCCCTCAGATCTGAGATAGAAGGTATACTCAACTGTCACCTTTGGGTATTCTATGAAGATGTGTTTGTCCGCTTTTGGGTTCGAGCTTCTCCGGCTGAAGCCTTAAGCATCGCAGCCCCAAACATTAAGAAACAACAACTTTGGTTTCTTGCCAAACCAATGTTCACACGACATCGTCTCAACGGACTTATATGGTGTCCTATCTAAAGTGAATGCAGCTGTCTCTAATGCATAACCTCAAAATAATAGCGGTAGATCGGTAAGAGACATCATAGATCGCACCATATCTCATAAGGTTCGATTATGACGTCCGGACACACCATTACCCTGTGGTGTTCCAGGTGGCTTCAACTGTGAAACAATTCCACAATGTATTAAGTGATTGCCAAACTCATAACTCAGAAATTCTCATCGATCAGATCGTAGGAATTTGATCTTCTTGTTATGATGGTTCTTAACTTCAATCTGAAATTGCTTGAACTTTTCAAATGTTTCAGACTTGTGCTTCATTAAGTAAATATACTTATATCTACTCAAATCGTCAGTGAAGATGAGAAAATAGCGATATCCACCGCACGCTTCAATTCTCATTGGATCACACGCATCAGCATGTATGATTTCCAACAAGTCACTTGCCCGTTTCATTGTACCTGAAAACGGGGTCTTAGTCATCCTTCCCATGAGGCATGGCTCGCATGTGTCAAGCGATTCAAAATCAAGTGACTCCAAACATCCATCGACATGGAGTTTCTTCATGCATCTTACGCCAATATGACCTAAGCGGCAGTGCCACAAGAAAGTGGTACTATCATTATTAACTCTACATCTTTTGGCGTCAACATGCATATTACCATGACCGAGATTCAATGAACCATTCACATAGGGTGCATGACCATGAAAGGTATTATTCATGTAAACAGAATAACCATTATTCTCTAACTTAAATGAATAACTGTATTGCAATGAACATGATCTAATCATATTCATGCTCAACGTAGACACCTGATAACATTTATCTAGGTTCAATACTAATCCCGAAGGCAGATGGAGCGTGTGATGGTGATCTCATCAACTTTGGAAACACTTCCAACACACATTGTCACCTCGCCCTTAGCCAGTCTCTGTTCAGTCCATAGCTTTTGCTTCAAGTCACCAATAATAGCAACTGGACCGGTATCCAATACCCAGGTGCTGCCAGGAGTACTAGTGAGGTACACATTAATAACACGTATATACTTTGAAGTTCCCAGCCTTCTTATCTACCATGCATTTGGGGTAATTCCGCTACCAGTGACCGTTCCCCTTACAATAGAAGCACTTAGTCTCGAGTTTGGGTTCAACCTTGGGTTCCTTCACTGGAGCGGCAACTGGTTTGCCATCCATGAAGTTTCCCTTCTATCCCTTTCTCTTCTTGAAACCAGTGGTCTTGTTAAACCATCAACATTTGATGCTCCTTCTTGATTTCTACCTTTTGCGGTCTTAAGCACCGCGAACAGCTCCGGGATCAACTCCATCCCTTGCATGTCATAGTTCATCACGAAGATCTAGTAGCTTAGTGATAGTGGCTAGAGAACTCTATCAATCGCTATCTTATCTTGAAGTTTAACTCCCACTTGATTTAAGTGATTGTAGCACCCAGACATTCTGAGCACATGCTCACTAGCTGAGCTATTCTCCTCCATCTTGTTGGCAAAAGAACTTGTCAGAGGTCTCATACCTCTCAACACGGGCATGAGCCTGAAATCCCAATTTCAGCTCTTAGAACATCTCATATGTCTTATGACGTTCAAAACATCATTGGAATCCCGATTCTAAGCCGTAAAGTATGGTGCACTAAACTATCAAGTAGTCATCAGGACGTGTTTGTCAGGTGTTCACAACATTCACAACGACGTTGTAGGGGTTTGCACATCGAGCGGTGCATCAAAGACGTAAGCCTTCTGTGTAGCAGTGAGGACACTCCTCGGACAACGGACCCAATCTGCATCATTGCTTACAATATCTTTCAACTTGTTCTTTCTCTAGGAACGTATTGAAACAGGGAGCTACAACATGAGCTATTTATCTACAACATATTTGCAAAGACAATTTAGACTATGTTCATGATAATTAAGTTCATCTAATCAAATTATTCAATGAACTCCCACTCAGATAGACATCCCTCTAGTCATCTAAGTGGAACATGATCCGAGTCAACTAGGCCGTGTCCGATCATCATGTGAGACGGACTAGTCAACATCGGTGAACATCTTCATGTTGATCGTATCTTCTATACGACTCATGCTCGACCTTTCGGTCTTCCGTGTTCCAAGGCCATGTCTGTACATGCTAGGCTCGTCAAGTCAACCTAAGTGTATTGCATGTGTTCCGAGGCCATGTATGTACATGCTAGGCTCGTCAACACCCGTTGTATTCGAACGTTAGAATCTATCACACCCGATCATCACGTGGTGCTTCGAAACAACGAACGTTCGCAACGGTGCACAGTTAGGGGGAACACTTTTCTTGAAATTTTAGTGAGGGATCATCTTATTTAAGCTACTGTCGTTCTAAGAAAATAAGATGTAAACATGATAAACATCACATGCAATCAAATAGTGACATGATATGGCCAATATCATTTTGCTCCTTATGATCTCCATCTTTGGGGCTCCACGATCATCGTTGTCACCGGCATGACACCATGATCTCCATCATCATGATCTCCATCATCGTGTCTTCTTGAAGTTGTCTTGTCATCTATTACTTCTACTACTATGGCTAACGCTTTAGCAATAAAGTAAAGTAATTACATGACGTTTATGTTGACATGCATGTCATAAATAAATTAAGACAACTCCTATGGATCCTGTCGGTTGTCATACTCATCGACATGCAAGTCATGATTCCTATTACAAGAATATGATCAATCTCATACATCACATATATCATTCATCACATCCTTTTGGCCTTATCACATCACAAGGCATATGCTGCAAAAACAAGTTAGACGTCCTCTAATTGTTGTTGCAAGCTTTTACGTGGCTGCTATAGGTTTCTAGCAAGAACGTTTCTTACCTACGCGAAAACCACAAGTGATATGCCAATTTCTATTTACCCTTCATAAGGACCCTTTTCATCGAATCCGATCCGACTAAAGTGGGAGAGACAGACACCCACTAGCCACCTTATGCAACTAGTGCATGTCAGTCGATGGAACCAGTCTCACGTAAGCGTATGTGTAAGGTCGGTCCGGGCCGCTTCATCCCACGATGCCGCCAAATCAAGATAAGACTAGTAAAGGCAAGTAAATTGACAATATCGACGCCCACAACTGCTTTGTGTTCTACTCGTGCATAGAAACTACGCATAGACCTAGCTCATGATGCCACTGTTGGGGATCATAGCAGAAATTTAAAATTTTCTACGCATCACCAAGATCAATCTATGGAGTAATATAGCAACGAGGGGAAGGAGAGTGCATCTACATACCCTTGTAGATTGCTAAGCGAAAGTGTTGCAAGAACACGGATGAGGGAGTCGTACTCGCAGCGATTCAGATCGCGGTTGATTCCGATCTAAGCACCGAACAACGGCGCCTCCGCGTTCAACACACGTGCAGCCCAGTGACGTCTCCTACGCCTTGATCTAGCAAGGGGAGAAGGAGAGGTTGGGGAAGACTCCGTCCAGCAGCAGCACGACGGCGTGGTGGTGGTGGAGGAGCGCGGGACTCCAGCAGGGCTTTGCCAAGCACTACGAGAGACGAGGAGGGAGACGGGTAGGGCTGCGCCAACAGGGAGATGACCTCGTGTGTCTTGCAGCCCCCAATACCTCAAGTATATATAGGGGAAGGGGAGGGGCTGCGCCCCCATCTAGGGTTCCCTCCCTAGGGGTGGCAGCAGCCCCAAAACCCATCTAGGGTGGCGGCCAAGGGGGAAGAGAGGGGGGCGCACCTAGGGTGGGCCTTAAGGCCCATCTGGACCTAGGGATTGCCCCCTCCCACTCTCCCTTGCGCCTTGGGCCTTGGGGGGGGGGGCGCACCAGCCCACCTAGGGCTGGTCCCCTCCCACACTTGGCACACGCAGCCTTCTAGGGCTGGTGGCCCCACCTGGTGGACCCCCGGGACCCTCCCGGTGGTCCCGGTACGTTACCGATAGCACCCGAAACTTTTCCGGTGACCAAAACGGGACTTCCCATATATAAATCTTTACCTCCGGACCATTCCGGAACTCCTCGTGACATCCGGGATCTCATCTAGGACTCAGAACAACATTCGGTAACCGCGTACATACTTTCCCTATAACCCTAGCATCATCGAACCTTAAGTGTGTAGACCCTACGGGCTCGGGAGTCATGTAGACATGGCCGAGACAACTCTCTGGTCAATAACCAACAGCGGGATCTGGATACCCATGTTGGTTCCCACATGCTCCACGATGATCTCATCGGATGAACCACAATGTCAAGGATTCAATCAATCCCGTATACAATTCCCTTTGTCTATCGATATGATACTTGCCCGAGATTCGATCGTCGGTATCCCGATACCTTGTTCAATCTCGTTACCGGCAAGTCTCTTTACTCGTTCCATAACACATCATCCCGTGATCAACTCCTTGATCACATTGTGCACATTATGATGATGTCCTACCAAGTGGTCCCAGAGATACCTCTCCGTTTACACGGAGTGACAAATCCCAGTCTCGATTCGTGCCAACCCAACAGACACTTTCGGAGATACCTGTAGTGTACCTTTATAGCCACCCAGTTACATTGTGACATTTCGCACACCCAAAGCACTCCTAAAATATCCGGGAGTTGCACAATCTCATGGTCTAAGGAAATGATACTTGACATTAGAAAAGCTTTAGTATACGAACTACACGACCTTTGTGCTAGGCTTAGGATTGGGTCTTGTCCATCACATCATTCTCCTAATGATGTGATCCCGTTATCAATGGCATCCAATGTCCATGGTCAGGAAACCATAACCATCTATTGATCAACGAGCTAGTCAACTAGAGGCTTACTAGGGACATGGTGTTGTCTATGTATCCACACATGTATCTGAGTTTCCTATCAATACAATTCTAGCATGGATAATAAAGGATTATCTTGAACAATGAAATATAATATAATAACCAATTTATTATTGCCTCTAGGGCATATTTCCAACAGCTTTTTGGCTTGCTCTAGTCCTAGTAGTCATACTAGGTGGTCTAAGCACGTGTAGATTTATTCTTTTTCACGTCTCGTGTTCGCCGTACTGCCATGACTGTTGATGAATAGACGGTAAGTTATTCACGGGGAAACCCTTATTGGGCGTGTTTGCGAGAGAGAGAGAGAGAGAGAGACAGTGTGTGTGTGTGATATGTTAGAGACTGAGGCAATGATAACAGATTCTTTGTGTCTATGTGTGTGGAGGATAGAGAGAGACATGTACATGGGGCTTTGTGTTGTGTAATGTGGAGACACATATACATAATTAGAGAGTGAGTGTGTGAGATACACATGCGGACATGAGGAGAGATGAGGATCTAGATAAATGGGTGTTTGTGCATGTCTGTGTGTGTTAGTGCACGCGTTTGTGTGTGAGAGGGAGAGAGTGTATCTGGAGTAGAGAGACCAGTGATGATGTAAACCTAGTATAAGGGAAGGGGGAATGGTGTGACATGTGTAGTAGCAAGATAGCACGGGTGCGGGCGGGGGGAGCAGACTATTTGGAAGAGACATCGAGTGTGTGTGTGGGAGAGGGGTGTGAGAGCGAGAGAAAGAGAGAGCTAGCGACGGAGAGAGAGTGTGAGAGAGGAAGAGAGGGAGCGAGAGGGGTCGTTTGTGTCCATAAATGGCATATAGATAGGGAGACAATATTGATGTTGTCCGAAATTGGCCTATGAATGGAGATGCAAGGGAAGCGAGTCATCGTGTGTGTGATAGGGACTTCATGAGAGATCTAGAATAGATGGTGTAGAGAACAATGTGTGAAATCAAGAACGATTATACATTAGGGAGCTATGCAAAGAGTCACGACATATATGTATACAGGGAATGAGCTGGGGCGGGTCCGCATGTGGGAGAGATAGAAAGAGGAGAGTGGTGCACAAGGAGACAAAGTGTGCTTGTTTGCAATGGGGGTGGTGTGTGAGGTGAGTGCGCGAGAACCACATAACTAGGGACATAGACGTTTGGGGGCGACGTTTTGTGTGTATGGGAAATATACACTCTACATAGTGCGTGTGCTTGGATAAGAGAGATAGCGGGAGACCTAGAGAGTGAGGGAAGAGATGTGTGCATGCCCGAGAGACAAAGTGCTAGAGTCCTATGTTGGGGTCCGGACTTTACAAGAGAGAGCGGTGTTAATGTGCTCGTGTGTTGGTGTTTGGGGGAGAGAACGACTTCTTTATGTGTGTGTGTGTGTAGTGGGGGGGGTGACTTCAGATAAAGACTGAGGTGTCTATATTTGAGGGACTTTAGCGTAATTGAGATATTGTGCACTCATGGCTGATCAATTTGTTTCACAGTTTGTACTATGAGATAACGATACTTTTGAACATGCGTGATATACCTTGATGTACCAGAATTACAAACCTAAGATTGGAGTTTTGGAATTTGACTCCATCATTAGTTGTTGTAATTCATTTAAATGGAGGTACATTTTTTAAGCCGGGATTTCGTGATTTCAAATTCATATATCAAACCTAGAGATATACACATACGGGCATGTTCAAACTTTATAATCATACACATTTTTGCTTTTGTCATCATATTTAGGATAAACACATTTGGAATTTCATTTGAATTGGTTCGTATGATGGTATTTGCTTGTAGTATCTCAATGATCCATATTTGAATTGAATGGACAATCTAAGTTTCGAGTTGGAGACATTGATTTTCAAAACTTGCACTTTTTTGCGTGCAAAACAAACAAATTGTCGGCCATGATATCATAGTTGGCCGTACGAGAGAAGAATACTTATAATTTTAGGCACCAAAAGCTTTCAAAATTCCCTCTCACATCGAAATATCACGCTCCCGAAAGTTTAGCCCTGCGATATTCCTGTTTTACCCCTGCCACATGAACGGAAAAGGGCTGCTTTGGTAACTCCATTGTTTTCCCCTCTTTGCCCCCAACATTCTTCCCCAGAGCCCCTCCCCTTCCCCTCACCGACCGCCCCAACCACGGCAAGCCGCTGAATCTAGTCCTCCGCCACAGCGGTGGAACTCACACCCCGCCGGATCTACCTTCCGCACCTTGGAACCCCCAACTGCCAACTCACCACTTCACCGGAGCCGCTTCAGCGACTAGCTTGTCCACCGCTCCAGATCTCCTTGACCGCCATCATGGTCCACCGCACCGGATCTTCTTAACCGGCACCCTCATCCACCACAGTGTAGGCCCTTCACTGACTCCCTTGTCCGCCCCTTCACTGGCCCTTCATACAATCCCTCATCCGCCGCAACAGATCCGCCTCACCGAAAGCACTGTACAACGCGCCCGCCGAAGCATTCGTCCACTGCACCGGACCCGCTCCACGGACGCCATATTCAACTCCACCGGCCCTGGTTTACCGACGCCGCAGCCTCATCAGGTTATTTCGATTTGTACTCCTTCGGTTTTTCTCTTTATCGTGCAACTGTTCACTTACCACAGATGAGCTTTCTTGTATGTCGACGGGCACCGCAATCGTAGCACCGAAGCCGCTTCAGCGACGGCGACAGCCGGCCCAAACTCAACAGCAACACGAGCACCATCGACGATCCTTAGCTATCAAGTATGACAACAATACCCATACTCCGCCGAGAATCAGGTACTATTATCCAACGGCCGGCGCCTACGTTCACTTTCCTAGCATAAGCACCGCACCTTTGAATTTCTTCAGGGCATCATTCAGTTTTTCATGAGACATGTTATTCTGCTTGCACCTGTAGGGCCATACTTCTGGCAGTGAACATGTTACATGTGCTAAATTACATACCAGTGCACATATAGTTAATATGCTTTAGTTTTATTCTGATACCACCTGTTGGTTCCATCAGACTGCTTAATGTTCTCTATGCTTAATTACACATCAACAAACTAGCATGTGGTTCCGCTGCTTTTTGTTCATTTTACCCTACATTTTCTGATGCTAGCTATTACATCACTGCTCCGAGCCTCTGTTCATTACTTGTTTGTGTGTTCTTGATCTTCCCAAGTTGCATGCTAATTTGATGCTTCTATTAATTATGGAGCTGCCAACCCCATCAAGCAAAATATTTGTTCTTTTGGGGTTGGCACCTCGAACAAGCATAAAAATAGAGGGAAGCAGATATATTGTCTTGTATGCACACACCCTTCTTTCATTAGTTTAGATGAACCATTGATGATCAATTCGGACCAGTGCATGCGATTAAAATTAATTTTACCTAAATAGATGGTGCAGAATAAACTACAACAACTAGATTTGCAACCACAGGATGCTGACGATATCTTCAAAGAACATTGCAACAACAGCTAGGCTTCACAGCAACATATGGTAAGCCAGTGTGTTTTAGTACATGTGAAATGTAATGCGAGTGGGATGCTTTCTTGGCTGGTGCCATCCACGTGTAATCCTACCGAATTACAAATAGTTCAGTTGTCTACTTTGTTGTATTGCTTGATTCAAATGCTTATTTGTTGTTATGCTATACCTGAGTTGGCCAATATGTCAGCAGTGCCTGCTATACTATCATAAAGAAATGCATGCCTATTTCATTTGAGTCCTTAACTTTTCCTCTCAACTTCATCACAAGACTGTCTTCGTAGTTTATATGAGGCCACACTGTTAAGTGATTTCTCAGATTATTTCAACTGCTTAGATGCCTTGGCAACTTAAATATAGTGGTTGTACACTCCCTTTCAACTAGGGATGTCAACTGGGTCCCGTTTAATCCTGATTAACGTCCACTAGTGGTATGATAGTTCAAAAGAGTTTTTGTTTTTTGAGGAAAATGAACTAGGGAGGTAGCAAAAACTAACTAGATGGGACTGGCGGATGTCGTTTATTTTCCACTTACATCCCTAGTTTCATCTTACCATTTTAATTTCTTTTCGGCTGATGCTGCTTCGGACCATTTAAATATAGTTTGCCATGCTCGGCAATAATTCGCCTGTCGTTTACCATGTAAGCTCACTGCCTGGATCACATGATAACTATCTGTTACTGATGTCCAGCGGAAACCTTTTAGGATGTCGTTCACACTAGGACACAATGTACAACCCCAGAATATATTTGTGGAAGCAGTGCGCCATCCATGTTACCAGATGGTAGCAGTTCAGAGGCAACACCGCCGGAGAGCAGTCTGAGCATAGATATTATAGTG
Source organism: Triticum dicoccoides (assembly GCF_002162155.2). Classification (NCBI taxonomy): domain Eukaryota; kingdom Viridiplantae; phylum Streptophyta; class Magnoliopsida; order Poales; family Poaceae; genus Triticum; species Triticum dicoccoides. The sequence goes on along the minus strand of NC_041386.1, from coordinate 124,682,853 downwards.
CTTGAGGCTCTACTAGAGGTAGAAAGAGATGGTGTGGCTGCCATGAATGAGGTAATCTTTATCTTGAGGCTGGAAATTAAGGAATTAGCGGCACGCATTATGCAAGCAACCCAAGAATTCGAGGAAGTAAGAATGTTGCATTTGAAGACGGAGGAGGTCCTGCTGTTTTTGCTATCTGAAGCCCAAGGTAATCCTAGTTCTTCTTTAGATACTAGTTGAAATTGTCATTAGATTATTGTACTTGCATGTTGTGTCATGTCTCTGAATGGATTATGTTGCAAGACCCCCTATGTTGTCCATGTGTTGTAATGATCCGAATTTTTTAGGCGAGGTAATCCTCAGTACTTGTATGATTGACATAAGGTGGACTGTTTTTCGTGTGAGCATATTGTATTGGATGAAATAACTATTTGACTCAGAGTGTATCCAACCTACTGAATTCGAAGATCACGGCATTTCTAAATCATAATCATATATAAAAGTGGAATAAATCTTTGTTGTGGTTTTGAAGAAATAAATAACAAAACATATAATTATCTGTGGATATTTGTAATCGAATACAAATTGGATTTGAATTTAGTTTGCCAGGGCCCAGGGCAAACGTGAATGCTAATTCTCCCAAGTTTTGAACGAAGCGGCTAAACACCCACTATAATTTGTGGGCTGCCCGAAGCAAGTGTTTGTGAGATGGAAATTACTGTCTACCCCTGACACTTGACATCCTTATCGACCGGATTTACACTACTGTCGATAGGGGTAGACTAGTAACTTCAATCAGACGTGACACGACGGCCTCTAAGCCCATTTAGACACGGTAGGCGCCAAACGTGGGCGGCAAAACACATTTGATTCAAGCTCGTCCGAAAGACATGTGTCTCTTCCTCCATTTCCCCATTCATACACGGTGGCCGGCAAAACAAACTCTCCTCGTCCGAAATCGATGTAGGCTAATATTTTAAATAGGGGCAGATGTGTAACTTCCACTAGACGTGACACAACCGCCCTACCTGTCAGCCCCGTTCATACACCATGGGTGCCAACCGTGGGCGGCAAAACACCCTCTCCTCATCCGAAATAGTTACCGGCAAATATTTGGGAGATGCGAGAATCGTCCTATCCCCAACCAACGCAATGTCCGAAATTTTAAACAGAGGATAAGTTCGTAACTTTCCCCCATTTCAAAGAAGTGCGTCCCAAAGTTTGAGATCCCCCTCCCGTCCATTTCCCCATTCATACACCGTCAGCGGCACGACAACCTCCACACTGTGGCCAGCTTCCTCCGTCCGCCACCCCATCCTCCACCTTGCCGGAGCCGCTACCCCTACCCCGTCATCCACTGCAAGAGATGGACGTCTGTCATCCACGGCGCTGGACCAGGATCCTTTCATCGCCTCCTCTCGCTTCATCGGCGCCGTCGTCCACCTTGCCATTGCCACTACTACGACCGCCTCGTCCACGGCAACAGGATATATCCCCCGACCCGGTCGTCTGCCGTCTAAAGTCTTCTTCCCCGCCGCCGACAGCCATCGCACCCACAGCACCCTCAACGTATCAGCATAGGACTACACGGCGTCGCAAGAGAGGTGGTACTCTTCCATATGTGCTTAAGTTATTGATCTCACCCAGAAAATAGATCGTAATTTGTTTACTGTACTTTTCTTGTCTGTACCAAATCATAGTGGCTAGTTGAAAGCAAACATTGGTTGTGAAGTAGCTTTGTCCGGTTTGCACCTTCAGATCCTCCATGGCACGGGCACTATACTCGTAAAGCTTATGGTTTCCCCCTTTATATTCACTACCATCATCGTAGGTGCTTCGTGTCGTGCTAGCACTACTCCTCAAGACCTCAACCCAAAGCTTACGTGTTGAAATACGAATCTGATATGATGCTCATATCACTAAAACAGAGAATGTTTAATTGGTCACCTAATGTTCCTATATTCGTTTCGAAAAGCATGTGCGCCACCCACCGGTCCAGCTAGTTCCACTTTCCTGATTTTTCTCTTGATGCTTAGGGTTTTCCCCTTTTATCTACTCTACTATGATCTGTGTAGGTGCTTTCTGTCGTACTAGCATTACTCCACCCTTCAAGCTAAACAACACAACACTCAGAATTCGAAAGCTTAGTTGTTCAAATATGATTGTGATATGATACTGATATTAGTTAACTGACACATTTAATTGGTTAGCTAAAGGTCCCACTTGAGTTTCCAAATGCATGTCGCGACATATAGAGAGACAGCATAATTGCATTTCTTTGTCACTTGTTGACTGTACTTTATTGTCCATACCAAATCTTAGTTGTTATTTCAAAGCAAACATCGGTTGCTAGCGCGGTTTGCAGCTTCAGATCTACCATCCCACTACCACGGTCAACAATGTACTCATCATGCTTATGTTTTCCCCATTTTATGATGACCACAATCAGCCTACGTGGTTCGTGTTGTAATAGCACTGCTCCACTCATCGAGCTAAACAAGCTTAGTTGTACAAATTCATATATGATATTATTGCTGATATTAGTAAAACTGAGAGATGTTTAATTGGTTAGCTAAATGTTCCTAGTTTAGTTTTGAAATGCATGTGAGCCACATATGGAGAGACCGGAAAGAATAGTATTTCTCTATGCGCTCTGGTTCATCATGGGTGGCCAACCGACATTGTATTGAAAGACTTGTAATATCTTCAATCTGCTTGCTCTTCTGCTCTTCTTTAAGATGATACTCTTCTCTTGCGGTCGACTGGTCAGGTCGAGTTGTTCTCCCTTAGTATATTTTGAATCTGTCAGGTCAGGTCGACTTGTTATTCTTTACTATATGTTGAAGCTATCATCTACGAAGTGTCATCACTTCTAGAGCTCTCATATTTTGAGTAGTAGGCCACATTATATTAATGCACACAACAAATTACAGCATGCATGGCATCTTTTAAAAGGGTTACAGCATGGAATATTGTGGAACGATCCACTGGCTAACAAACTTGGCATGATGGAGGATGGCCTATCTTATTCACCCATCAAGGTGGTTGCTCTAACTTTGCAAAGTTGTATTGGTCACACATATTTTGCATCTGACCTCTTGCATTACTTCTACTTTGTTACACCATCTGCTTAGTTTAAGCATCATATATGAGTATATACCACACCTATCCATTTTCTGTACCTATTCCATGTGTCGTCACACTATGTTTTTCCAGTCAAATGTTGTTCTTTCGTAATAGATGTCTAAAACGAAGAGGGTGAGTGCAGATCCTCAAGGAGTACAAACTAGGTATTTGGAAAAGGTAGTGATACCTGCTAAATCCGATAGATAAGCAGCCACAGAAAACACAGGCCCAACTGTACCCCACTTAACCCCTACTGTAGTGGCCAAACCCCTATTAGAACTGCTAGGAGCCCAACGTCAGGTACTATCTATGATATCAATTCAAAATTTGAACTCCTAAATTTCTGCTTGTGCCTTACCTTCTCTCTTGTATGAAAACTAATTTCAGATGAATCTCCTTGCTCAAAGGATCATACGATCTCAAAACAATAATAGGCTCTGCATTGCTCTTGTCAGTACCTCTCTCCCTTTTGCCTTGTAACGCTGTACTTAATTAATTGCTATTTGATTATGTATCATTAGTCTGCACCTGAGCTTCATTATCCTCTGTTTCTTCCAATATTATTTGATCTATATTTACTCTTTTCAAAATGTAGAATAATGGCAGCGCTTATAAAGAATTTTCTTTGGGGAATTTATTGAATTATCCTTCCATCAACATGGAGAAGGGCTTTGTCCAGCCCGTGTTAACATGTAATGTAAGTTCATCCTTCTCAAGCCTTCAAACTTTGTTCTAGTATAGATTTGGATATGCATCATTTCCTCCACTACTGTTTGCTTTGCTATTTACATCTGATTGGATGTTTGCAACAACTACCAGTTTCAAATTGTAGATGTAAAAACATGTTCCTTATGCAGAACAGATCCATTTATTTGCTTATATAATTGTGAAACCTGTTACGTGTCTCCTTGTTTCTCTTTCAGACTCGTATCTCTTACGCCAGGCAGAACTTTAGGGAAGATAGTGAGCCAAACCATCTTGAGGACAGAGAGATGACCCCAAGGTCCTATCTTGATGAAGACAGTGAGTTGAAGCTACTCACCAGTAGGTGTGAGACAACCTCTATGCAGTCGCTGCCTCAATTAGTTCGACTTCTTCAGTCTCAACTTAAAGCGGAAAGTCTTGCTTCAGCTCAGCTCCGACTTGAATTCAAAGATGCAATGAAGATGTGAGAGGACTGCCGTGCGCACCATCATGCCTTAAATCTAGTGTTGATGCATCTATCATTGACACAATTAAGGTCTACTCAGCTTCTTCAGCGATTTGGGGGGGGGGGGGCGACCTGGCCAGGCCTAGTGCCTTCTGAAGTGCTCTCAGTTTTGTATATTCTTTTGTTGGCGCGTTTATTTGCACTGGTGGCAAACTTTGATGCCCAGTGGATGTAATATGTGTGATAGCCGTGATAGCCTAGCATAAGTTGCTTTCTTATTTATTTCCTTGTTGTCTTGTTTATTTGTTTGCTTGTAGTCATTGCAGTTGTTTTTCCGTGGTTTGCTAGTGGCTACAATAACCTATTTTTTAAAACTAGGCCACAATAACCATGGGCTAATATTTACTGTAGTGACACTGGGCCTCCTACGGGCCGTAGAAACAGTGGGCCTTCTACGGTCCATAGAAACATGGGCCTTCTACGGGCCGTAGAAACAATGGGCCTTCTACGGGCTGTATCATCAATGGGCCTTATACGGGCAGCATGATCGATTGGCCAAACATGGGCCAATAATAGGCCGCATTATGGCCATAAACGGGCTAGAGTTGGAATCATCCGTTCATGGGCCGACCATAACGGGCCATCATTAATAGGCCGTATTTGATGACGCTATGAAAACGGCCCAACGTATTAACGAACCACCAACGGGCTGACTATAACCACGGGCTGAATTTGGCCCACAAGCAAAAAATGATAGTAACGGGCCGTAAGTAAACGAATGTTGGAAATGAGCCCAAGAATAAATGGGCTCTAAGAAGGCCGAAAGATAACATGGGCTGGAAACGGCCCAACGAAATAACGGGCCGTTAATGGGTATAAAGTGATACACTGTTCATTACGGGCCAGTTTCACCACGAGTCGTTAATGGGTGCAAACTGATATACTATTCATTACGGGCCAGTTTCACCACGGGCCGTTAAATAGGCCAAGAGTTACATAGGGCCTCATATGGGCCAAAAGACATCATGGACCATACATGGGCCAGAAGTGAAAACGGGCTGGAATCATATTGGGTGGCCCAGATGACGCTACTGGGCCTAATTCGGATAGGGCGTAACGGGCCTTGGGTTAGAGGGCTGTAAATGGGCTATCTGCAAACAAGTCGTTAACAGGCTTTACATGGGCCGGCCCGCCACCTTTTGACCAAGTTAAACGGGCCGGCCTTTTCACATGAATGGGCCTCTGTTGGGTCGTGCCACGTGTCGACGTATCATAGGCGCCTTCTGTCCAATGAGTGGATGACATCTGTCCCAACGATGAGCCGGCACGTGTTTCCTCCAGCCAATGATGATTTTACACGTGGAAAATCCCCATTGGTCGGGGCTGTTAATGGGTTATCGGATCCAAAACCCGACCCGATAGCTTAACGGCGTTCCGTTAGGGTGGATGCCACGTGTCGGTCACCCTTGACGAAAGCACTTCTGTGACGCAGGATTTATCGTCATGGAAGTGGACACTTCCGTCATGATAATTTTGGTAATGTCATGGAACACTTCTACGACAGCACAGGTATGACTATCTTGATTCTGTCATAAAATCGTCATGGATGTACATGCATGACAGAAAATGTGACCTACTGTGACAAACACGTATCATCACGGAAGTGTATTTTTTTGTATGTTGGTCGTGAACCTGCAGCAGCGATAAGAAATGGGGTGCCTAGTCCCGACGCTGGCCTTCTATCCCCCGAACTCCGTCGACGCGGCTGATGATAGGCTCGATACGCTCCTCCAGTGTCGCGAGGTCCACGTCCTCCGGCAAGCTCTCTAGCGTAGCGTCGAAGTCGAGGTCGGGGTTCCAGTATGCCACCTTGGTGAGGACCTTGGTCATGGCGCCCCGGCAAAGCCTCCGGGCCTCATCGGCCAGAGAGGCCGCCCTGTTGGAGCAGAACTACTCCAGGGCCCCGAGAACACCCTCGAAGAACAGGGTCAGCCTGGCATTGGGACTCACGCTCGGCTCTGGGATGTACCTCATGTTTGGCATCCCCATGGTAGCCAGCTGCGTGGTGATCCTGCCGGCGACACCAGCGAGGCTGTTGATCCAGAGGTTCTCACCCTTCACAAAATCCTCGTGGTTGGCGGCTTTATTCTTCCGCAGCTGCCTCTCCTTCTCTAGATTCTTAGTCAGGGTCTCCTCCCGGGCCTTGACCTCCGACAACGTCCCCTCAAGACCCTCCAGCTTTAGCTTCAGGTCATGGATGGAGTCCTTGGCCTTGGAGAGTAGCTGGGCCTTGTCGAGGACTGTGGCCTGCGCGTCAGCCAAAGTGCCTTTGGCCGCGTCCCTTTCCCTCGTCAGCTCCAGGATCTGCTTCTTCCGCCCATCCCGCTCCACCTCCAGCTCGTTCACCTTGCTGGCATGGACCTGGGCCTGAGCATTGAGTGCCTCCTCATGCCTTTGCTCCAGTTCCTGGGTTCGCTACACGACATGCTTCTAGACCTCCTCGTCCTTGCTGTGGAGTGTCGCGGCGAGTTTCTCCTCGCGAGTGGCAAGGTCCTCCTCCTAGGAGTTCAGTGCGTCCTGGTGCTAGCACCGAGCGACCTCCTCCTTGGCGGCCTGTTGTCTCGCCGCCTCCCGGGCCTTCTTGATATCGGCCTGCTTCATGACAAGCTCCAGCTTGCGCTCGACCAGCAGATCATGGGCGGTCTTTAGTTCCTCACAGGCCTGACGGAATCAAGCCTGCATCTCGGCGACGCACCCCTCGAGGTCGGCCTACACCTTGTCCACCGCCACCATCCTGGACTTGCCCTTATCCAGGCCGGCACGGTGAAGCGCCTGGAGCTTATGGAAGTTGGTGCTCATGCCCTGGAGGAGCCGATCTTCCTGGGAACCGCCGCCACCGGTGCTCGGTTCGTCAACAACCTCAAGCCCGGCGACGACAAGCACCTCATCGTAGAACACCTCCCCCTCGGCAGGCGCCCTGGTGCTCACCGTCCATGGGAGGTGGACGAACAGGTTGTCGCTCACCTTCAGGTACTTGCACGAGCCAGAGGCAACGGAGGAGGAAGGATGGTCGTCAACCACCTCCTCCTCTGCAGCGGCCTTGCCAGCCTCCATGGCAGGCCCCTCGCCAGCCTCCTCGGTAGTGGCCTTGCCGGTCTCCCCGGCAGGCCCCTTGGCGACGTCCTCAGCAGCGCCCTTAGCGGCCTCCTTAGAGGCAATATTGTCGGCCTCGGCCGTCGCATCCCTGGCAACCTCCTCGATGACGGTGTCCATGTCCTCCCGGTCCGCTGAGGAAGGATCTGGATACCGAGAAAGGGAATGAGGCGAAGTCAAGACCAAAATTCAAAAGAAGAAAAAATGAGTGGGGACAGAAGGCAAACAACTCACCCGTGCCAGGCTGGGAAGAAGTGGCCCCTCCCCACCAACATTCGGTGCTGGGACGGAGCCGCCGGCGCCCGGGTTAACCTCCTTCTCCTCCTCCGTGCTCATGGGCTCGGTGCGTGGCGCCCTTGCCGGGGACGCCCCTCGGGGCGGCGTGGTTGATCGGGGCGGCTTGTTGGGGGTGGCCCTCAGTGGCTCCTCCTGCTGTTGTCCTCCTCCTGCAAACACGGCAAGGTCATCACCAAGAGATTGTACCCCAGTTGGTGGGGAGCGAGTGATGAATGCACGCTGGGGGCTGCGCCGGGGGCTGCTATCCGGGCCGCTCTCCACCACCAGCGGCATACTCGAGGTGCCTGTTGGGGGCTGGCTGCCCGTCGAGGTCCTGGCCCTCTTCGCCACCCTTTGGGCCAGTGTCTCCATATCCCTGCAAAGATGAAGACAAGTCAAGAAAAGCGCCACGGTGTGAGGGGATGGAGATGATAGAAGACAAGATACTTACTCATCCTCCGCCTCCTCTTTCGCTGCCTTCCTCTTCCTCCTCGGGCTAAGAGACATGAAGTCGAAGATGACCTCCGTATCATCATCTGCGGGAGGAGGGGAAGCAGGTGGAGTCCGAGCACGCTTGGACGAAGAAGAGGCAGTCGCTTTCTTCTTCGCCACCGTAGCCTTCACCGTCTTCCTCGCCGCCGTGGCCCTCATCTGGCGCATAGACGCCTCCTGGGTTTGTTGCAGTTGCACGGCCCTACCGGGCCGGACCGGCTCACCAGAGCTGGCCCACCGCAGGATACGCCCTCTCCCCGTGACCGGGGGGTCGACAGCCTCGACGTCCTCCCCGGATGACTCATCGACCAAATCTTCAATGAGAGGGGCCCCCGTGCCGGCGCTGCTGGCCTCCCCAGCGGATTCCGCCCACTGGGTGAGCTCCCTCTCCTCCGCGGCCGCCGCGGCCTCGTCCTCCATGCCGCCAGCGCTGTCGGCCTCCTTGGCGAGCTCCGCCTCCGCCGCCCTGGCGGCGAAATAGTCCATCTCCGCTTGTGTGGTGTACTGGATGAGCAGCGGCTCATCGTGGACGTACTTCTCCGACAAGGTGTCGAAGAACTTCTGCACCTAATCCGCCTCCGGCTCGGCCCAATTTGGGTCAAGGCCGTGCACATTAAAGTCCGGCATCATGGCGATGATGTCAGTTTGGCGGGAGTTGTTGCTCAGTGGGACCACCCCCGCCGGCAACCCAAATAGGGGCCCCTTGGCGACCTTTCTGGCCTTCGCGGCCTTGCCAGTCCTCTCGGGCCTGCCATCGCGGTTCACGTCGAGTTGAAAAAGCCGCTGGCAGAAGTGGGTGTGCCCCATCATCGTGAAGTTGTGGTTCAAGCCGGGGTAGCCACATGATGTCAGCCGCATTCTAGAAAAGCCAGGCCGGCCTCCCCTTGTTGTGCGGTGGAGCGATTCGGCGGTGGATGAAATCCGCTCCAATCATCTCCAGGGTGAGCCCGGCGATGGTGAGGCGATGGATCCTGGTGGTGGCGAACGTGAGCTCTCATCCTGGGCGTCGGCATCGCCCCAGTCGTCTCTGCGAATAGGTGACGCCTGGCGAACCTGGCAAAATTCCTGTGGGTCCTCCTCCTCAATCCAGCACCACCGGCTCCGCCACTCCTCCCACCTTTCCTTCTGAGCGCCCTCCGGATATGTCCCCTTCTCCTGGGTCCTTGGGATCCAGGCGACACTATCGGAGATGGCGCCTCCCTTCTGGATCCGAGGATAGAAGTAGTGGCGGAAAAGCGCCGTGCTAGGACGCACTCGGCGAAGCCCTCGCAGAGATGGGCGAAAGGGGCCATGCATGCCACGGCATTTGGAGTGAAATCCAGAAGGTGGAAGCAATAGGTGTGCATGACATCATTGAAGAAATCGGAGAAAGGGGGGCTGAGGCCGCAGGAAAAGTAATCGATGAAGAATGGGTACCGATTTGGGCCGGCCTTGGCGAAATAAGCGGGGATGATGCACGTGGGCAGATGCCCCGTTGTCTCCCCCCATCTTGCACCCCCACAGGGGCTTGAAGTTGTCCCGGAGATGGACCGCGTCGACCATCGAGGGAACGTAGGCGAGCTGCGTCCGCCACACCGCCAACTCACTCTCTAGCGGCTCCTTCCCCCCGGCATCCTTGGCCACTCCCTTGCCTTTGCTGGTTTTGGGTGCCATGGCGGCTGCAAGAGGTGAAGGATGAAGCACAACGAAGACGCGGCGGCGGCGAGCGAGAGCAAGAGCTTGAGAAGGAAGGAGGAGGGGACGACAGTTCCGAGATTGGAGAAGGCACAGAGGGTAAATGAGCAGCGCCGCCTGCGGTTATTCCTTTTTACGGGGAAGGCGTGGGCTGCCTCTTTACCATTTACTACAACATGACACATGCGTGCGGGCACCGCCCCATGCATGACCCTCCGTGTCGCGCGTTCAACGCAGGTCATGGGGAAGCACATAGGATGGAAAAGTTACTGCGGTAAAAATCCGCCCCGCCTTCTCGCGCACTGTTCTCGGCCTAGCCAACAACACGTCGCGCTTATGTGTGGCCCAGGCCTGGGGGCTCCTGTTGGTGTACAAAAGTAGGGGCTCTCCTTTGCACCCCTTTACTTGAGCACGGGCAGTCAGAGCCCCGCCCGCAGCCGCACTGAGCAGGGCAGAGGAGGGAAGCCAGAGCACGAGACAACCGAAGCAACGCCAAGACCAGAGACACAAAGAGCAAGAGGGTGAGGTGGACTCCCCTGGCAAAACCCTTGCTGGGTGTAAGTGCATCTAGTGCCCCTTAGTGATTTTGGTGTATTGAAGACTTACAGGTTAAGGGACTAATGCGTGTGTGAGTGTACACAGGTCTATAAGTCTACGAGGAGTTTGATATTTATAGGAAAAGTCGACCCCTAAAAATGAATATCTTCAACTGAAGATTTTGGTATTTCTGAAGACTTTCATGAAGACTTTGAAAGTGAAGAAATTGGTGTGTCCGTGAAGACTTGATATTCATGCGAGGAATATGAAGCTTGAAGACATTCATTTTCATAGTTTTGTTTTTCTCTTTCTTGAGTCATAGGAAACACTGTACTGTTAAAGGGGGTCGAGGAAATACTAAGGAAAAATTTCCATGTGATGCTCAACTCAAAATCCTACACCTACCAATCCCTTCGAGTGAAGCCATTGGAAATCTCATACAGTTCAGTCAATTTCTTCAGTGACAGAGACGAAGTTCTTTTGGTCTCTGAGGAATTTGTCCTGACTGAGGAGTTAGGAATTCGCCAGTGCGAATTGCCTACACAGTGAGGAACATGATAGCCCTAAGGATTTTGCTACTCAAAATTCCGACCGTTGTTGTGTTATGCGCCAGCTGTTCCAAAATATCTATCCACCTAACGGTCATATCATTGAAGGGCATTTATGTCTTATCATGTTAGGCTACTCCCTAGGCTATAAATAGCCACCCCCTACAACCACTAGCTGGTTGGCTGCTCCGAAAGAAACCGACACTTGTCAATTTAGAGAAACCCATCCTCCGAGGACTTTGAGCGAAAATCATCAAGTGAGGAAAAACCAAAAACCCAAAACCCAAACACCTACAAACCCCAAGTGATTGAGCATCACTGAAGAGATTGATCCTGAGTGGATCCGACGCTTGTTACCTTTGAAGACTGTGCTTCTTCCAGACGGTTAGGCGTCACGGTCTAGAGCATCCAAGAGGAATTGTGGATCGCCGGGTGACCAAGTTTGTGAAGGTTTGGAAGTCGCCTGAAGACTTACCACGAGTGATTGGACGAGGTCTGTGTGACCTTAGTTCAAGGAGAATACGGTGAGGACTGGGTGTCTTGGACTAAGTGTCCTTGACTGGGTGTCCGGGACTGTGTGTCCTCAAGTTTAAATACTCAGCCGCTCCAACCAGATGTACAACTGAGATAGCAGTTGGAACTGGTCTACCAAATCATTGTCTTCACTGAGCTTACTGGTTCTATTTCCTCAACTCTTTCATTTCCTCATAACTGTGATGTATGTTTGTTCATATCTGTGTTTGAAGACTTTGACTGAAGACTTTCTCAATCTCCTCAGTTCAATTTCTTCAGTCTGTTTGTCTTCATCCTGTGTTATCCTATGATTACGCTTCCTGTACTCTATGTCTGTCTTCATTTCATCATGATGACTATGCTTGTATTCTGTTATGTTTAGCTTTGAGTACTTATTCCGCTGCTAGTAGTTCTCCGCTAAGGAATTTCCTCACCGGAAATTCCTCAATGAAGAATTTCATAAAAATCATCTATTCACCCCCCTCTAGTCGATATAACGCACTTTCAATTGGTATCAGAGCAAGGTACTCCCTTATTCTGTGTGATTTTGGTTTAACCGCCTGGAGTTTTAGTTATGTCGACCGCAGGTACGATCAAGGTCTCTGCTGGGTGTGCTACCTTCGATGGGACGGACTACCCCTACTAGAAGAATAAGATGCGAATGCATCTTGAAGCAATTGATAACGATCTCTGGTATGTTGTGGAAAATGGTGTTCCCTCAGTCACACCTTCTCTGAATGCTGCCGATGTGAAGAGATTCAAGCAACTCGACTCTCAAGCGAAGAATATCATATGTAGCCATCTAAGAAAAGGACAGTTGAAAGTGCGTAATATCGACTAGAGGGGGGGGGTGAATAGGCGATTTTTATGAAAGTCTTCAGAACATGGGAGTTTTGAAGACAAACGATAAAATTAAACCTATTACCATGCAGCGGAAGGTAGACTACACTAGGCAAACCATAGTCAAGTATTCAATGAAGTGAAAGCACAAAGACTAATAGCAGCTAGGTAGTAAGGATCAGGTAGGAAGATATTGTGAAGCCAAACAGAACACGCAGTCACTCAGTGAAGACAAATGATAGAGCAAACATACAATGACTTCACAAGGAGTAACAGTAAGTAAAGTGAAGTGAAGATAAAACCAGTGACTCGTTGAAGACAATGATTTGTTGAACCAGTTCCAGTTGTTGTGACAACTGTACGTCTGGTTGGAGCGGCTAGGTATTTAAACCTTAGGACACACAGTCTCGGACACCCAGTCCTGAACACGCAGCTCAGGACACCCAGTCCTCACCGTTTTCTCCTTGAGCTAAGGTCACATAGACCTCGCCCAATCACTCTGGTATGTCTTCAAGGTAGACTCCCAAACCTTCACAGACTTCGTTCACTGGCAATCCACAATGTCTCTTGGATGCTCAGAACGCGACGCCTAACCGGCTGGAGGATGCACAGTCCTCAAGTGTAATAAGTCTTCAGATCACACAGACAAGAAGACTTAAGTGATGCCAAATTCTCTCTAGCTCTGGTGGTTAGGGCTTTATCCTCGCAAGGAATTCTCTCTCAAAGGCTTCGATGTGGGTTGCTCTCAAACGACAAAGGTCGTACTTTCAATCTGAGCAGCCAACCATTTATGGTTGTAGGGGCTGGGCTATTTATAGCCACTTGGCAACCCGACCTGATTTGTCCGAAATGACCCTGGGTCACCAAGGAACTGACACGTGTTCCAACGGTCAGATTTCAAACTCACACAACAACTTTACTTGGGCTACAAGCAAAGCTGACTTGTCCGACTCTGGACAAGATTCGCCCTCATAGTCTCCACTCGAAGACATAGGTTTTTGGTTTAGGCATCACTTCAGTCATTCTGACTGGTTCTCTTGGACCCCACTTAACAGTATGGTGGTTCCTATGACTCAACACAAAATAAAAAGAACTATGAAAGATCTAAGTCTTCAAGCTCCATAGGCTTCATATCGTGTCTTCTCTTGTCATAGTCTTGAATGTGAATATCTTCATGTACCACCTTTGACTTCAATGTCTTCATACATTTTTTAGGGGTCATCTCTGGTAGTAAAACCGAATCAATGAGGGACTTCTACCTGTGTTATCCTGCAATTCTCACAAACACATTAGTCCCTCAACTAGGTTTGTCGTCAATACTCCAAAACCAACTAGGGGTGGCACTAGATGCACTTACAATCTCCCCCTTTTTGGTGATTGATGACAAACTAGTTGAAGTTTTCAACGGGGAATATAATCTGTGAAATTGTAAAAAATAAGGAATTGTCTTCATAAGTTGCAAGGGCTCCCCCTGAAGATGTGCATATGAGTTAATTTGCTTTTGGAATGCAAATGCACATGGCAGGTTGTACTTGTGGAGATCCACTTCAACTTATGATGACAATCTACTATGCATGTGAAAGTATATGAAGATAATGACATGCATAATGGAAAATGGACGTCTGCAGAATGAGCTAAGTGCGGAATTTATCGTCGCACATGCAGAATTTATCTTCGCAAAACAAGGTGGCAAATAAGTAGCAGACGACCATCTAGTTTAAGTGTTACAACTCATAAGAACCAAATGTAGCAAAAACTAGAGTTGTAAGCACGAAGCAAAATATAGAGCACCCGCCCATATGAACCCGCTTGAAGACTATCAATCTCATATGCTTCTCCCCCTTTTGTCAGTAATGAACAAAAAGGTTTGAAGACATAGAGCCTCTAGTCGTTTCCATGAGGAGTATGTGAAGTAGCAGGGTTGTTGGTGTTGTTTGGCGGTGCAGAAGAGCTTGTAGGTGCTGAAGGAGGTGGCGATGAAGTAGCATCGTCTTCTTCCTCAATAATTCTGGCAGTCGCTGTGGCAGCAGAGGAAGAGAACTCAGAGTCTTCAAGGGATGGAGTTCCTAGCAGCAGAGCCCTTCGAGGAGGTGTGGAGTCAAACTTGAATCTCTCAGAGAAGCCATCCTCTTGAAGATCAGCTTCAGAACACATCATCGTGAGCCCTTTCCATGTGCGGTGACAGGTTTCATGGGCAACGAAAGCATTCTTGGTGGCAAGATTTCGAGTGCGATTAACATCCACCAAGAGGCTTTTCATCTGACGCTTCAGCCAGTCATGATGCCTATCATGTTTCTGATGTAGAGCCACAAGAAGCTCTCGGTCGTGGAGAACACGAGTGCGCTTCTTGGGTCTTGGAGCAGTGGCACTGTCAGTGGCTTCAGTGGAAGTAGGGTGTGGTGCTCGTGTTGTGCCAGCCAAAGGATACACCCGAGAAACTGCTTCAACTCCTGCAACGTTCTGAGTAAAACTCTGATGTTCTGCATTCTGAAGACTTAGAGGTTGCTTGGCAGGCTCAGAATATATGGCTTCAATAGACATGTCCACGTCAGGCAAGAAGATCTGATGGTTGTGGGCTGAGGGTTGATACGAGATGGCGGAGTGTAGCTTGATCAGCCGCATGACCCAAGGGGCGTAGAACTTCAAACCAAACAGATCAATGCCTGATGCAGCAAGTTGGCGTATGAAGAAGTCCTGTGCATTGAAGCATTTGCCATGAAGTATATAGAAGACCAAAGTCTTCATTGCACCCTGAAGCTTGGCATTTGGAGAGTGCCCTTTGATAGGTCAGAGAGTTCGCCTGATGATATGATACATGGTTCTAGGCAGGTACTTAAGGTCTTCAACGAAGAACTCTGTGGGATAAGAAGCATCTTGGGGCAATGGCTTCATCATGCTGAGCATTTGACTCATATCAGGTTCTGGCCGCTGAAAGATGCTCTCAATAGCTTCAGCATGCAGCTGACATCCCTGCTCGAAGAGATCGCCAGGAGTGGGCAAGCCAGTGAGCTCAATGATGTCAAATGCATTGGCTTCATGATGAACATTGCCAGTCATCCACTCCAGGACCCAAGTCTTCGGATCTCTGCTGTACCCTTTGATGTGAAGTGTGGCATAGAATTGTAGCAGCAGCTCTTAATTCCAATGCTCTTCATCAGTAACAAACTGCAGCAGACCCACTTCCTTGAAGCAATCCAACGCTTCTTCTAGACAGGGCAGACCAGCTATAGCTTCAACGTCAAGGCGCTTGTGTGGGAAGATGCGACCTTGGTTGTAAAGAATGCAAGAGTAATAGCTTCGCTGAGGATAGCTCCAGAACCGATCAGATGATATCCTTTCCCTTGAGTACGGGTTCCTAGAGCTATTGAAGAACGTGTTGTCTGCCCTGAAGCCATTGATGTTGAAGGAGCCAGGTGCTGATGCAGGACCTGGAAACCTTGGCAGTCTTGGGATTGGCTTCTGGACCTGAGGCCTGTGCTCAACATGATAGTTGAATTGGGGACCGGCAGCAGACTCAGGAACAAAAGTGGCAGGATCAGTGGCTTCGCTGTCTTCTGAAGCTTTTGCTGGGGAGGGCTCCACATTAGCTTCGTTGTTGGTTGTGGCAGCCTCAAGATTTTCATCCTCCACTTGACTAGCTGGAGGGTCGGTCACAGGCACGTTCTCCTGGAGAACTGCTTCTTGGTGGAACAAGGGAGTGGGATCTTGTGGTACTTCTTCTTCTGCGGCTGATGCAGCCGGAATGTCTTCAGCAAAGACTTGAGGCCTTGGACCTTTGCGAAGCCTGAGGAACGCAGATGACGCCTGTGGAGTTGGAGTGGGCTGGGCCTCGTAGTCTTCTTCCTCTTGTGGGCGATCCGCCCATGAAGCATCCTATGCAATTGGCGTCAGTGGACGACCAATGCTGATGAGTTCATTGTTTTCAAACTGAGGAAGGACTGCATCATCTTCTACATTGTCATGATGACCAATGTCTTCAGCAGTGATGGGATCAGCTGCTGGAATGTCTTCAGCTTCAGGAGCCTTTGTGGAAGCAGGCTCATGAACTGTCAGTTGACATTCTGCGTCAGGATGAACCATAGAAATGGGTTCAACTATCAAGGGCTCTGTGGGAGCAGCCCGAGCTTTCTTGGTCTTTCTCTTTTTCTTGGTGGGGGTAGTAGGAGAGGCTTCAGAGTGTTTCCTCTTCCTGGCTTCAGCCTCAGCAGTTCTTGTCTTCTTGAGCTCTGAAGGTGTTGACCGGCTTTTTGGCTTCGAGCCAGTCAGTCTAGTTGGGAAGACAATCGGAACTGCTTCTTGCCTGGGTGCATCAGGTTCAGCCGTAGCAGGCTTCTTCTTCTTCTTTGCGGCCATCCTGCGGTCGATGCCAGGACGCCCAAGTGCCTTGCGCTTCTCAGCCTCATTATAGGCTTGCACACATCTGTCCGCCAGAGTCTTCATGCGCTCACGCGAACCCTGAGCTTTTGCACGCTTCTTCACAAAGGCTTCCTTGAGCTCAGGCATCATTGTCTTGAAGTTCTTCACTTCTTGCACGCTGAGCTTGGCCATATGCTTCTTGAACTGAGCCTTTTCATAGTCAATCTTCTGCTTCAGTTCAACAATGCGCTGGGCAATAGCAAGTTCTGAAGCAATGGCGCTTTGGAAGGCGACACTGAGGCCAATGGGTAGCTGTAGATCTTCAAAGCTGATGTTTGGCGTGTCAAACCACTCGTCAATGAAGTTGTGGATGATGGTGACATCAAAGAGAGGCAGATCATTGAAGATTTCTGCTTCTTCTTTGCTCTTGATGAGTTGCTCAAGAGCATCATCTGCAAGATCTTCATCACTTGACAGAGCAATGTCGTCATTGCGCAGAATGGCAGCAGCTGTTAGCTCTTTGCCAGTGTGAGACAGAGGCATCTTGGCCTTCTGGGCTTGGAGAGGCGTGATAAGTCTTCAGACTGCACACTGTCTTCAGGAGGTGCAGTTGCCAATGGCTTCGCCCTTGAGATTTTTGGTGAAGGGGCCGGCTTTGAAGCTTTTGGCTTCTTCAACTACTTTGGCTTCGGCACTGCAGGCGCGTCATCAGACTTAGTGTCAGCTGCAGGCTCATTCACTGTAGGCTCATTCACTGTAGGTGATGAGGCCTTCAAGGTTGGCGAAAGGACCGATGACATTGGGTTCTGCATGTCGTGTGCCATCTGCCCTTGGAGATGAGGGACCAGGGTTGAAGTCTAACCCAAAAGTCTTCTTGTTCTGCTTCGCTGTGTTCTGAGCAAACTGGAAGTTGCGCTTGAACAGATTGTCATCACGACACCATAGCAGTGACGACGAGTGTGCATCAGCAGGCTGTGGTCCATGGACCATGCATGGATAGAAGCCTTGAGCAATGGCTTCATCTCTGGACCTGGGTAGAAGATTCTTGAATAGGATGTCTCCCCACGGTCTCTTGATGGCGTTTTTCTCAGCATACTCCTGGGTCACAAATCTGTATTTGAACCATTGTTCTACCCAATATCTTCGAATCCATTGGATTCGGGTCTTGTACATTTCTGAGAGTTCATCTGGCAGATCTCTGGAGGTCTCACCACGACGCTTTCTGCCACCCTTCCTTGCTGCTTTCTCTTAAGCCATAAACTTTAACTTGAAAGGCTTCAAGACGTTCAAAGGCTTCAAGCGTTTTCGTTTGCTGGACCAACAGGAACTGGCTTCGGGAGAATTTATGTGATGTTGTAAGAATTCTGCAAATGAATGCAGACTATGAGAACCAAAGGATTCTCCCATGGACATGTACCTGTGATAGCATTAAGGTGCGAGGGAAGGGGAAGAGGTCATATGCATTCTCAGAAGATTTTGAAGATAAATCAGTTTAGAAGACATTGACCTCATCATGCGAAGACATTCACTCATAGATAAGAAGTTGGTTCCAGATTTGTACGAATCCTCAGATCAGTACAAGTGAGGAATCTAACTACTTTGTGAAGCACAAGTGAATATACTAGGCATGTTATGAGATGCAGTATGAGAGAGATCTAGCTTGTGTGAACAGAAACTGCTTGTGGTAGAAAGTGACAAATCCATAGGATCAATGGTGCTGTAAAAAGAGGAAGTTTTATTTACCACACTAAGAACTGCTAGACGGAGTGTAAGATGAGGCCGAGCAGTTCGATCTTCCGTGCCCTAACTTGGCGACGGAGGACACCTGCGGCGACAGTGGAGAGGACGATGTCCGTGGTCGGCATGAAGACGGCGTCGGAGAGGTTACGGCAGTGAAGCACTTCGTCGCCGGCGTAGTCGAGGGCTGGTGGTGGCGCTAGGGTTCGTGCGAGGGTGGAAGAAGAGATAATGACCGCTGTGAGTGTGTATTTATAGGTACATGGGCGGCACTGTGCTATTACTCAGGTGCCCCTGGCGATTCGCATCTGAGGAACACGTGGCCATTATGAGGAATTTTGGGGTTTGTTCCACGTCCCATGCACGCCTGGATTGTCGGGTGGTCGTTCCTACTTCTCCGGATTTCATGTGGAGGAATGAGCATTGAAAACGGACTTAATGGTTGTCTCTGTATCTTCTGCTGACAAGGACGCAGAGAAGACATTCGATAGTTTCAATAGAATGCATATGACTTGGAGAGATAGAGTTTGAGATAGAAAGCATAGAGGAGTTAGGGTCCGATCACATTCACTTAGTTCAAAAGATTCAACATGAAGACATAGCTATAAGTGAATGATGTAGAGGATAGAACACTAGTATATATATATATATATATATATATATATATATATATATATATATATATATATATATATATATATATATATATATATATATATATATAATCAACATAATGAATATAATCATGAAAATATGTTGAGATCGAAGCCAAACCAAATGTGAAGACATTGCAAGGTAACGCCATGAGTGAAACACTTCAAAATAGAATGTTTGGTGGTGGCGTTACCTACCGTATAGGAAGTATTAGACCCAGACACGACGCACAATTATCGTGGCGCTCCGAAGTCAAATTCCACATTAATGTATTCACACTTAGAATGCATTCTTCATTGATTGAAGATATACTTCACTTCATGTGTTGCACATCTAAGTCATCAATATGCATAAGGGTTAGGATGTGTGCCTGATCACAGGACATTTGAGGATTCCAGGATATTTAGCTCACACCGTAACTTGCAAAACCTCTTCTCATCCAAGGGCTTGGTGAAGATATCTGCCAATTGCTCTTCAGTGTTGACGTGTATGATATCAATGTCTTCCTTCACAACATGATCTCTGAGAAAGTGATGATGAATTTCAATGTGCTTTGTCTTCGAGTGCTGAACTGGGTTGTTGGCAATCTTGATGGCGCTTTCGTTGTCGTAGTAAAGTGGCACTTTCTTCAGATGAATGCCATAGTCCTTGAGTGTTTGCTTCATCCACAGAAGCTGAGCGTAGCAAGATCCAGCAGCAATGTATTCAGATTCAGCAGTGGAGAGAGATACACAGTTCTGCTTCTTTGAAGACCAACATACAAGTGATTGTCCCAGAAAGTGACATGTGCCTGATGTAGACTTGCGATCAACTTTGTCACCAGCATAATCAGCATCCGAGAATCCAACCAGATCAAACTCTGAGCCCTTTGGATACCATAATCCTAGAGTTGGGGTGTGAGCCAAATATCGAAGAATTCGCTTCACAGCTAAGTGATGCGACTCCTTTGGTACCGCTTGAAATCGAGCACACATGCAAACACTAAGCATAATATCTGGCCTAGATGCACATAGATAAAGTAAAGAACCAATCATGGAGCGGTATACCTTTTGATCGAACTCTTTACCGTTGTCGTCAGGACCCAGATGATGTTTGGCTGGCATTGGTGTTGTGAAGCCTTTGCAGTCTTGCGTACCGAACTTCTTCAGGCAATCTTTGAGATACTTCTCTTGAGATATGAAGATGCCATTGCGTTGTTGTCGTATTTGAAGACCAAGGAAGAACTTCAGCTCCCCCATCATGGACATCTGATATTGCTCTTGCATCATATATCCAAACTCTTCACTGTACTTCTGATTGGTGCAGCCGAAGATAATGCCATCCACATAAATTTGGCACACAAACAATTCACCATCATATGTCTTCATGAAAAGAGTGGGATCTAGGGAACCAGGTATGAAGCCTTTGCTCTTCAGGAAGTATTTGAGTGTGTCATACCAGGACCGAGGGGCTTGTTTGAGGCCATACAGTGCCTTGTTGAGCTTGTATACCATGTCAGGATGTTTTGGATTTTCAAAGCCAGGCGGTTGTGCAACATACACTTCTTCTTCAATCTTGCCATTGAGAAAGGCACTCTTCACATCCATTTGATATAGAAGTATGTTATGATGATTTGCATAGGCCAGCAGTATGCGTATGGCTTCAAGTCTAGCCACAACAGCAAATGTTTCATCGAAGTCAATGCCTTCCACTTGAGTATATCCTTGAGCAACGAGACGAGCTTTGTTTCTGACAACTTGACCATGCTCATCTTGCTTGTTGCGGTATATCCATTTGGTGCCTATTATATTGTGCTTCCGTGGATCAGGACGCTTAACCAGTTCCCATACATTATTCAGCTCAAACTATTGAAGCTCTTCTTGCATAGCTTGAATCCATTCAGGTTCCATGAAGGCTTCTTCAACTTTCTTGGGTTCTGATATTGAGATGAATGTGAAGTGCCCACAGAAATTTGCTAGCCGAGTTGCCCTTGAACGAGTGAGTGGACCAGGTGCATTGATGCTATCAATTATTCTTTCAATCTGCACTTCATTGGCAACGCGAGGATGTACAGGGCAAAGACTTTGCTCTTGCTGTTCAATGTCATTGTTGGAAGGAATGTCTTCAGGCTGAGCATTGTCTTCATGTTGATCAGGTGTTGAAATGATAAGTTCTTCTTCAGGATGAGCTTCAGAAGGTATAATTTCTCCAGTTCCCATTAGCTTGATTGATTCACTGGATGGAACTTCATCTAGCACATTTGGCAGCTGCTCTCTTTGTGAACCGTTGGTCTCATCGAACCGCACATCCACTGTTTCAACCACTTTGTAATGAAAGAGATTGAAGACTCTGTAGGAGTGCGAATCCTTTCCATATCCAAGCATAAAACCCTCATGTGCTTTTGGTGCAAATATTAGGTGTGATGTGGGTCCTTGATCCAGCACCTTGCGCCAAATACTCTGAAGTAACTGACATTTGGCTTTTTGCCAGTAAGGAGCTCATAAGATGTCTTGTTCAGTAGCTTGTGAAGATAAACACGATTGATTGTATGGCATGCAGTATCCATGGCTTCGGGCCAGAATTTTCTTGGGGTCTTGTATTCATCTAGCATCGTTCTGGCCATCTCAATTAGTGTTCTGTTCTTGCGTTTGACGATGCCATTCTGCTGTGGCGTGTACGGGGCTGAGAATTCATGTGTGATGCCCAAGGTATCAAGATATGTATCAAGGCCACTGTTCTTGAATTTAGTGCCATTTTCACTTCTGATGTGCTTTATCTTGGTGCCAAAATTGTTCATAGCTCGATTGGCGAAGTGTCTGAAGACATCCTGCACTTTAGTCTTGTAAAGGATTATGTGCACCCAAGTATATCTAGAATAATCATCAACAATAACGAAGCCATAGAGGCAAGCAGTAGTAGTTAGACTTGAGTAATGAGTAGGACCGAAAAGATCCATGTGAAGCAGTTTGAAGGGTCGAGTAGTAGTCATGATTGTCTTCGAGGGATGTTTGGCCCTCATCATCTTCCCTGCTTCACAGGCACCGCATAAGTGGTATTTCTTGAACTTGACGCCCTTGATGCCTATGACATGCTTCTTCTTCGCAAGGGTGTGGAGGTTCCTCATGCCAACATGTCCAAGCCTCCGATGCCAGAGCCAGCATTCTGAAGCCTTTGGTAGAAGACATACTGCAAGCTGTGGCCCTGCTGAGAAATCTACCACGTACAAATCATCTTTTTGATACCCTTCAAACACTAGAGACTTGTCAGATTCCATTAGTACAAGGCAACGATATTTTCCAAACATTACGATCATGTTCAAATCGCAAAGCATTGAGACAGACATTAAGTTGAAGCCAAGGGATTCAACAAGCATGACTTTATCCATGTGTTGATCCCTTGAGATTGCAACTCTACCTAGACCCAATACCTTACTTTTACCAGTGTCAGCAAATGTGATGTGGCTCTTGTCGGATGGACGTAAGGTTGAGTCCATAAGAAGACTTCTTTTGCCAGTCATGTGAATTGTACACCCACTATCAATAATCCATTCTGAAGACGCTGGTGTCGTACCCTACAGTGCAGTTAGGGGGATAGGCTTCACCAAGAGCATTGTGAAGCAAAAACATTTGACGAACCAGTGGGTTATGAAAGCTTAGATCCAGGTTAGGACTAATAGGGAGAGTAGCAAGTGATTCAGGTACGAAGTACATAGTAAGACCATTTTGGCATTTGATCTTGCACCCTACAAGATGTTTAAGGTCCCCAGCAATAGCGTCAGACGATTTTGGTTTTCTGCTGGAGACCTTTCCCTACAAGAGAGAGTTAAGCTTTCTTAGCCACCCACATCAAGGGCGGCTTAGAAGCAATAAGTCTAAGTGCAGCATCTGAGAATTTTGGCTTTGAAGCCTTAGCAAACAGTCTTGCAGGCAGACAATAGTACTCATAAGAATAAGCAGAATAGTTCTTGGTCTTATGAACATGGCGGTTTGATGAACCGCTCTCATATTCATATGCCTGAGTATGGTTTCCCTGCAAAACATTTGCGTTAGTGCGACTCAGGTGAGTCCTCTGTCTATATGAAGCCTTTGGACCATATGAAGCCTTTGGTCTGAGGTTTGTCTTCTTCTCGTGAGGTGTCATGATGACATTCACAGGAAGACTCTCCAGACACCTTTTCGGAACCCAGATCTTCTTCATAGGCGGTCCATTCCTGCACTTAGTACCAATGTACCTGGCAAACACTTCACCATTCTGATTCTTAAACAGTATATAGTTTGCATCAAAGGATTCATCAATGATAATGGGGTTAGCACAAGTGAAGCTAGATGGATTGGATGGATCTGCTGAAGGTTCCTTTGCAGCAACCCACATGGTTTTGGGGTACTGCTCAGGTTTCCAGTAAGAGCCATCTACATTCATTTTCCTTATGAACCCTACACCCTCTTTCCTAGGGTTTCGGTTCAGAATCTGCTTTTTTAGGACATCACATAGCGTCTGATGCCCTTTAAGACTTTTGTACATCCCTGTTTCAAGCAATGTCTTCAACCTAGCATTCTCATCAGCAATAGCGGTGGTATCCTCAGCAGAGGGGTTAGTTACCACATCAATAGTTGAAGATACTGCAACAGCAGTAGCAGTAGAACATTCAGCAACAGAAGTAGCATTATCACGCTCAATGCATTTAAGACATGGTGGTTCAAATCCTTCCTGAGCGGGACTGATCTGTTTGGCGCGAAGTGACTCGTTTTCCGTTTGAAGATCTTCATGAACCGCTCTCAATTTCTCAAGATCTTGCTTCCTTTGAAGATAATCATAGGAAAGATTTTCATGAGTTGTTGAGAGAGTTTCATGACGACTTTCAAGTTCCTGATACTTAACGTGAAGATTTTTTATGTCTTCAATTAAGGATTCAAATCGAGTCATTTCAGCACCTAACAGATCATCGCTTCTGTCTAACAGTTTTTGAATATGTTCCATAGCTTTCTGTTGTTCAGTTGCAATTTTAGCAAGTGTTTTGTAGCTAGGTTTTGAACCACAATCAGAGTCATCGTCACTAGATGTTTGATAGTGAGTAGTGCGTGTGTTTACCTTGGCACCGCGTGCCATGAAGCAGTAGGTAGAAGCGGAGTAGTCCTTGTCATTTGCATTGGTGTCGGTGATGAAGTCATTTCTTCAGTGTTGAAGATGGACTTGGCAACGTATGCTATAGCCAGACTTGCGACGCCTGAGTCGGATTCCTCCTCAGACTCCACCTCCGCCTCCTCAGAAGCAGACTCCTCCTCTGAATCCATTTCCTTGCCAACAAACACACGTGCCTTGCCAGATGAGCTCTTCTTGTGTGATGAAGACTTTGAGGAAGACTTGGAAGAAGACTTTGAGTATTTCTTCTTCTTCTTGTTGTCGTCAGAGTCATATTCCTTGCTCTTCTTCTTCTTTTTGTTCTCATTGTCCCACTGTGGACACTCAGAGATGAAGTGGCCAAGTTTCTTGCACTTGTGACATGTTTTCTTCTTGTAGTCATGAGCAGGAGCTTCATCATTCCTTGAGCTTGATCGGGAAGACTTTCTGAAGCCTTTCTTCTTGGTGAATTTTTGGAACTTCTTGACAAGCATAGCAAGTTCCCTTCCAATGTCTTCAGGATCATCAGAACTGCTGTCAGATTCTTCTTCAGATGAGGAGACAGCTTTTGCCTTCAAGGCACGAGTTCACCCATAGTTTGGACCGTAGATATCTCTTTTCTCCGAAAGCTGAAACTCATGCGTGTTGAGCCTCTCAAGTATGTCAGACGGATCGAGTGTCTTGAAATCAGGACGTTCTTGAATCATCAGGGCCAGGATGTCAAACGAACTATCAAGTGATCTCAGCAGCGTCTTGACGACTTCGTGTTTGGTAATCTCAGTGGCACCGAGGGCTTGAAGCTCATTTGTGATGTTAGTGAGTCGGTCAAATGTGTGCTGGACATTCTCATTGTCATTTCGCTTGAAGCGGTTGAAGAGGTTGCGAAGGACACTGATTCTCTGATCTCTCTGGGTTGAGATGCCTTCATTGACCTTGGAGAGCCAGTCCCAGACTAGCTTGGATGTCTTCAAAGCACTCACACGGCCATACTGTCCTTTGGTCAGATGACCACATATGATATTCTTGGCAGTAGAGTCTAGTTGAACGAATTTCTTGACATCAGCAGCAGTGACACCTTCTCCAGCCTTGGGAATGCCGTTCTCGACGACATACCATAGGTCGACGTGAATGGCTTCAAGATGCATGCGCATCTTATTCTTCCAGTAGGGATATTCAATTCCATCGAAGACTGGGCACGCGGCAGAGACTTTAATTATCCCTGTATTCGACATAGCTAAAACTCCAGGTGGTTAAACCGAATCACACAGAACAAGGGAGCACCTTGCTCTGATACCAATTGAAAGTGCGTTATATCGACTAGAAGGGGATGAATAGGCGATTTTTATGAAAGTCTTCAAAACATGGGAGTTTTGAAGACAAACGATAAAATTAAACCTATTACCATGCAGCGGAAGGTAGACTACACTAGGCAAACCATAGTCAAGTATTCAATGAAGTGAAAGCACAAAGACTAATAGCAGCTAGGTAGTAAGGATCAGGTAGGAAGATATTGTGAAGCCAAACAGAACACGTAGTCACTCATTGAAGACAAATGATAGAGCAAACATACAATGACTTCACAAGGAGTAACAGTAAGTAAAGTGAAGTGAAGATAAAACCAGTGACTCGTTAAAGACAATGATTTGTTGAACCAGTTCCAGTTGCTGTGACAACTGTACGTCTGGTTGGAGCGGCTAGGTATTTAAACCTTAGGACACACAGTCCCGAACACCCAGTCCTGAACACGCAGCTCAGGACACCCAGTCCTCACCGTTTTCTCCTTGAGCTAAGGTTACATAGACCTCACCCAATCACTCTGGTAAGTCTTCAAGGTAGACTCCCAAACCTTCACAGACTTCATTCACTGGCAATCCACAATGTCTCTTGGATGCTCAGAACGCGACGCCTAACCGGCTGGAGGATGCGCAGTCCTCAAGTGTAATAAGTCTTCAGATCACACAGACAAGAAGACTTAAGTGATGCCCAATTCTCTCTGGCTCTGGTGGTTAGGTCTTTATCCTCGCAAGGAATTCTCTCTCAAAGGCTTCGAGGTGGGTTGCTCTCAAACGACAAAAGCCGTACTTTCAATCTGAGCAGCCAACCGTTTATGGTTATAGGGGGTGGGCTATTTATAGCCACTTGGCAACCCGACCTGATTTGTCTGAAATGACCCTGGGTCACTAAGGAACTGACACGTGTTCCAACGGTCAGATTTCAAACTCACACGGCAACTTTACTTGGGCTACAAGCAAAGCTGACTTGTCCGACTCTGGACAAGATTCGCTCTCATAGTCTCCACTCGAAGACATAGGTTTTTGGTTTAGGCATCACTTCAGTCATTCTGACTGGTTCTCTTGGACCCCACTTAACAGTACGGTGGTTCTTATGACTCAACACAAAAGAAAAAGAACTACGAAAGATCTAAGTCTTCGAGCTCCATAGGCTTCATATCGTGTCTTCTCTTGTCATAGTCTTCAATGTGAATATCTTCATATACCACCTTTGACTTCAATGTTTTCATACATTTTTTAGGGGTCATCTCTAGTAGTAAAACCGAATCAATGAGGGACTTCTACCTGTGTTATCCTGCAATTCTCACAAACACATTAGTCCCTCAACTAGGTTTGTTGTCAATACTCCAAAACCAACTAGGCGTGGCACTAGATGCACTTACAACAGTATGGCAGAGTGAGTGCTTTGGAAACAGCGAAGCTTATCTGGGATATGTTTTCCAAAGTGAATGAAGGAGTCTCAACTCAGCGTGACCTCTCGAGTTAATGTTCTTCGCAATCTCTTCAACCGCTTCAAAAGACTCGACAATGAAAATGTTCAACAAACCTTCGATCGCCTCACTGACATCTCAAATGAGCTTCAAGCACTTGGTGCCACTGACATCACCGACCATGAGGTGGTGAAGAAATTGCTGAGATCGCTTGATTCTTCATTTGACACTCTGGCATTGATGATACAAGAACGTGCTGATTACAAGTCACTTGATCCCGATGATATTCTCGAGAGGCTAAATACTCATGAGTTCCAACTTGCTGAAAAGAGGGATCTCTATGGTTCAAGCTATGGCAGAACACATGCACTGAAGGCCAAGGCAGTATCTGAGTCCGAAGATGAAGACTCTGGTAGCAGCCTTGGTGATCCTGAAGAACTGAGCCATGATCTGGCTCTGCTCGTGAAGAAGTTCCAAAAGTTCTCAAGACGTGGTCGCCTTGAAAGATCCTCAAGGAGCAATGATTCCTCATCCAGTGACTACAAGAAGAAGCTCTGTCACAAGTGCAAGAAACCTGGACATTTAATTCAAGATTGTCCTCGGTGGGAAAAGGAATCAAAGAAGAAGAAATACAAGGATTACAGTTCTGATGATGTAAAGTAAAAGAAGAAATCCACAAAATCCTCATCATCAAAATCCTCAAAGCCTTCATATCACAAGAAGAGCAGCTCCAAGAAGGCCAGGGCATTCATTGGCAAGGAAATGGACTCTGAGGCTGAATCTGAAGAAAATGAGGAAGATGAGTCCTCTAAGGAGTCCGAATCCGGAGTGGCGAGCCTTTTTCTCGCTACTGCATTCGTCAGCAAGTCTATCTTCAACATTGAGGAAAATGACCTCACCAACAAGGCTGATGAAGGGGATGATGACTACGCTCCCACCTATTGCTTCATGGCAAAGGGTGCCATGGTACTCAAATATACCTCCTCTGAATCAAGTGAGAATGAATCCGATGAAAACCTTAAGCCAACTATTCTAAAATTGCTAAGATTGCTATAAAACAACAAAGGGCTTTAGAAAAGGTTCAAAACACGATAAATAAAAGTGATGATATGTTGGGTGAAGAAATGGATCGCATTGAAACTTTGACTGAAAATCTTCAGAGACTTCAGTCCAAGCTTGACAAACTTCAAAGTCATCATAGCACTCTCTTATCGGATCATGAGAAGCTTTCTTATGAATTTCTTCAAAGAAAGCAAGACCTTGAGAAGCTAAGAGTGAGTTATGAAGATCTTCAGAAGGAGCGTGATTCATTACTTGCTCAACAAATCAGCGCATCTCAGGAAGAATTTGTTCCTCCATGCTTGAAGTGCATTGAACGTGAATCTGCTAATTCTTCACCTGAATGTTCAATTGCTGCTAATGTTTCAAATTCTTCACATGCCTCTGCTATCACTAATTCCTCATCTGAGGACATTGCTAGTATCATAGACGATGCAGGGCTGAAGGAATTGTACATGATAGGCATGTACAAAAGCCTCAAAGGGCATCAGGCTCTTTGTGATGTGCTTAAAAAGCAAATCCTCAACAGGAACCCTAGGAAAGAGGGTATCGCCTTTGAGAGGAAACTCAATGTTGATGGTACATATTGGAAGCCTGAGCAGTACTCCAAAACTACATGGGTTGCTGCAAAGGGACCTCCAGTTGATCCATCTAACTTATCTGGATTTGCATGTGAATCCCCTCATTCTGATGATGAGTCAATTGACTCCAACTATAAGCTATTCAAAAATCAGAATGGTGAAGTATTTGCTAGATATGTTGGGACTAACTGCAGGAACGTCTCCCCTGTGAAGAAAATCTGGGTTCCCAAAAGATGCCTTGAAAATCTTCAGGTGAATGTCATCATGACGCCACCTGTGAAGAATAGGAACCCCAGATCAAATTCTTCATATGGACCAAATTCTTCATATGGATCAAAGTCCTCATATGAACATCATCGTGCTAGCATGTCTGTTTCGCAGAGAAGATCTAAGGATTATGGATATGTGCATTATTCCTCAAATCATTATGTCCATAAGTCCTCAAAGAATTTCTCTGCTTACTCTTATGCTTACTCTAACCCCTCTTATGTGAAACAAAATGGAATGGCTTCTATGCCATCCTTCTCGTATGGAGCTCGCAGAATGACGAACTCTTTGCCACCCCTTCAGATGTTGGTGGTGAAGAAAAAGAACTAATCTCCTCTGCAGGGTCAGGTCTCCAGACGCACATAATCGTCTGAAGAATTTGCTGGAGACCTGAGCATGCCTGAAAG
The DNA here is from genome assembly GCF_002162155.2 of Triticum dicoccoides. NCBI lineage: Eukaryota > Viridiplantae > Streptophyta > Magnoliopsida > Poales > Poaceae > Triticum > Triticum dicoccoides. Next base: position 124,653,685 of record NC_041386.1, on the reverse strand, counting down.
GACGCAGGCTAATCATGAAGAAATGAACTTTCATTTCTTATGTTCTCATATTGCTTTATCAGTTCTTTTACTTGATGAAATTGATCTGATGAATTGATGTCATATTCTTCACTAATGAAGTATATGAGTTTGTAAGCTGCACTAATTCATCTGTAGGATGATCAACCCAAAGCCACTGAGTGGGTCCTCGATAGTGGATGTACAAACCACATGAATGGTGACAAGAATCTATTGATGGATGCTCCATTATCTCCGTCGCATCTGAAGCATATCATCTTTGCTGACAAAGGCAAAAGTCAGGTATTGGGTCTAGGTAAGGTTGCGATTACAAAGGATCGACACATGGACAAAGTCATGCTTGTTGAGTCCTTAGGATACAACCTTATGTCTGTCTCAATGCTTTGTGATCTTGATATGGTTGTTGTCTTCGGCAAGTACCGTTGTGTTGTGGTTATGGAAGCTGACAATTCCAAAGTCTTCGAAGGCTTTAGGAGAGGAGACCTGTATATTGTTGATTTATCTACAGGACCACAATCAGCCGTGTGCTTACTTGCAAAAGCTTCAGAAGGCTGGCTCTGGCATCGACGACTTGGTCATGCAGGCATGAGGAATTTGCACACGCTTGCAAAGAAGAAGCATGTCATTGGCATCGAGAATGTCAAATTCCTCAAGGATCACCTATGCGGAGCTTGTGAAGCTGGGAAGATGACCAAGGCCAAGCATCCAGCGAAGACTATCATGACCACCACTCGCCCATTTGAATTGCTTCACATGGATCTCTTTGGTCCTAATCATTATTCTACTATCTCAAATGCAGCATCTCAATATGGCTTTGTTATTGTTGATGATTATTCTCGTTGCACATGGGTACACCTTGTTACTTACAAACATGAAGGCAGGAAGTCTTCAAACGATTTTCCTTGAGGGCTTCAACCAACTTTGGTGTGAAGATCAAGCACATCAGATGTGACAATGGCACTGAGTTCAAGAATTCTGGTCTCGATGATTATCTTGATGAACTTGGTATTACTCATGAGTTATCTTCTCCTTACACTCCTCAGCAGAACGGCGTCGTGGACCGCAAGAACAGGACTCTTGCTGAGATGGCTCGCACTATGCTTGATGAATACAAAACGCCTCGTCATTTCTGGACTGAGGCAATTAATACTGCATGCCACATCATCAACAGAGTATATCTTCACAAATTCTTCAAAAAACTGCCTATGAACTCCTCACTGATAAGAAACCCAATGTAAGTTATTTCAAAGTCTTCGGTGCTAAATGTTGGATTAGAGATCCTCATCACAACTCAAAATTTTCACCGAAAGCACATGAAGGGTTTATGCTTGGTTACGGAAAGGACTCGCACACCTACAGAGTCTTCAACAACGTTCTTCACAAAGTTGTTGAAATTGTAGATGTGCGGTTCGATGAAACTAATGGCTCGCAAAGAGAGCACCTACCTACTATGATAGATGAACCAGCACCTGAGGAAACTATCAAGTTGAAGGCTACTGAGGATGGCATTCCTACTAAAGAATCTGCTGAAGAATTCATTCCAGAACATGAAGAACATCGAGCTAATGCACCTGAAGAAAATGATGCTGAAGAAAACGCTGATCAAACTCTTCAACGACAACCAGCTCATCCTCGCATTGCAAAAAAAGTGCAAGTTGAAAAGATCATCAATGACATCAAAGCGCCAGGTCCTCTCACACGCTCAAAAACTTCACATTTGTCTAACTTTTGTGGGCAGTATGCTTTTGTCTCTATTATAGAGCCCACTAAGGTAGATGAAGCATTTCTGGAGCCTAAGTGGATTCAAGCCATGCAAGAAGAGTTACATCAGTTCGAGCTCAACAATGTCTGGGAATTGGTCAAACGCCCAGATCCTCGCAAGCACAATATCATCGGCACAAAGTGGATCTACCGCAACAAGCAAGACGAAAATGGCCTTGTTGTGAGGAATAAGGCACGGCTTGTAGCTCAAGGCAAAACACAGGTTGAAGGAATTGATTTCGATGAAACTTTTGCACCTGTTGCTAGACTTGAGGCTATTCGAATATTACTTGCTTATGCTAACCATCATGATATCACTCTATATCAAATGGATGTGAAAAGTGCATTCCTCAATGGTAAGCTTGAGGAAGAAGTATATATTGCTCAACCCCCAGGTTTTGAAGATCCAAAGAATCCTGACAAAGTCTTCAGACTCAACAAGGCCCTCTATGGCCTCAAGCAGGCCCCATGGGCTTGGTATGATACTTTGAAGGAACTCTTCATGAAGAAAGGCTTCAAACCCGGTTCACTCGACCCTACTCTTTTCACTAAATTTTATGATGGTGAATTATTTGTGTGCCAAGTATATGTTGATGATATTATCTTTGGCTGTACTGACCAACGTTATAGTGATGAATTTGCCTATATGATGAGTGAAGAATATCAAATGTCTAGTATGGGAGAGTTGAAATTCTTCTTAGGTCTACAAATTCGTCAACAACACAATGGCATATTCATATCTCAGGAGAAATACCTCAAGGATGTATGAGGAAATTCGGCATGCAAGACTGCAAAGGCGTCAAAATTCCTATGCCCACAAATGGCCATCTGTGCACTGATGAAAATGGTATTGACTTCGATCATAAGGTATACCTCTCCATGATAGGTTCCTTATTATACTTATGTGCATCTAGGCCAGATATAATGCTTAGTGTTTGCATGTGTGCCCGATTTCAAGCTGCACCGAAGGAATCACACCATAAGGCTGTGAAGCATATTCTTCGATATCTAGCTCACACACCAACACTTGGATTATGGTACCCCAAGGGCTCGGCTTTTGATCTTGTTGGATATTCTAACTCTGACTATGCTGGTGATCGTGTGGATCGCAAGTCAACATCTGGTACATGTCATTTCCTCGGACGATATTTGGTCTGTTGGTCCTCGAAGAAACAGAACTGCATATCACTATCTACTGCTGAAGCTAAGTACATTGCCGCTGGTTCTTGCTGTGCCCAATTGCTATGGATGAAGCAAACTCTCAAGGACTACGACGTCAACATGAAGAATGTGCCTCTCTTATGTGACAATGAGAGTGCCATCAAGATTGCTCACAACCCAGTTCAGCACTCGAAGACAAAGCACATTCAGATTCGTCATCATTTTCTTCGTGATCATGTGTTGAAGGGCGACATTTCTATTGAGTATGTGAAGACTGAAGAACAGCTAGCCGATATCTTCACAAAGCCCTTGGATGAGAAGAGATTTAGCAAGTTGCGGTGTGAGCTAGATATCCTAGAATCTTCGAATGTTCTTTGAAAAGGACACTCATCCTAACACTTATGCAAAATTGATGACTTAGATGTGCAACACATGAAGAAATGTTTTTACTTCAATCAATGAAGAATAACACTCTTAGTGTGAATAAATTAATGAAGAATTTGATTCTCAGAACCCTACGATAATTGTACGCGGTGTCTGAAATCATCATTCTTATACGGTGGGTCACGCCACCACCAAAAGTTGAAATTCCTCAAATTATTCATATTCTTCAACTTTGCATAGTCTTCACTGGT
>NC_041386.1:124614386-124649564 GCF_002162155.2 Triticum dicoccoides | reverse complement strand
TATATATGAGTTTATGTCCTCTACAACATTCACTTATTGCTATTTCTTCAAGTTGGTTTTCTGCTAAGTGAATGTGATCGGACCCTTCCCCTCCATGCCCAAGAGCTCCATTGGCACCTGGCCAAGTAGCAGATCCCACCAGCCTCAAGCGCGGTGAGGACTATCCTAATGAATGGGCCAAGCGCCAAGGCAAGTTGGCCAAGCAAGCTAGAGAAGCAGTGAGGAAATTCAATGAAGGCTCTGCTGTGGCTGCTGCTGCCTCTGCTGAGGCCTCTGTCAAGCCGAGGAAATCCATGCCTAAGAAGCCTGCTTGTAAGACAAGTGCTTCACCAACAGTGCCCTCACGGCCAAGTTCCTCAGTTGCGCCCTCACGACTAGACTCTTCAAGGTCCTCACGACCAATCCCTCAAGCTGATCCTTCAAAATCCTCAGCACCTCTCCAAAGTCCTCAGCTGTTCCGACAAAGTTCTTAGCACCTGCGCATCTGGCCTCGTGCCAAAGGACTACATGCATCTCCATGGCCTCTGGTGTCTCAGCAAGCTCCTGAGGTGCACCAAATTCTTCATCTGGCCCCACTCTGATGAAGACCAAGGCAACTGCAGGACGAGGTCCTCGGCCAAGTCTTCAAAAGAAGCAAGTCGCTTTCCAAGTGCCACGTGAAGAAGATGAAGCCGATGATGATGAACTTACAGAAATCATCAGAGACAGACAAGTTAGGGCCGCTAGATCCAAAGGCACACCTGTGCCACTGCTTTTGGATCCCAAGATGATCCTCGACTACATTGATCTCTGGCACAAGGACCCAAATACTCCTATGCCTGACTTCAAGCTGACGCCTGGTCAAAATCACATGCTGACTCATTTCATCCAAGAGGAGAAATGGAAATATGATCAGGCCAGGAAGATCAAGAAGGCCCAATACAGAAAGGAGAAACACCTGAAGAACAACATTGTCACTATGACCACTAATGAACTTGTAAAAATCCAATCTGAAATCAAAACCCTAAGCGATGACTTCCAAGCCTACTATGCTGATTGGCAAGGAGCCAAAGTTAGATTTGTAAAGATAACTGAACAGTTCACTTCAAATGTTGGTGCCCCAACGCAACAGGAAATTCCTCAGGCTGAAGCATCTGCTCAGCCGACTGAAGAACATGCCAGCACCGCTGATGACAATCAGGCTGCTGAAGTGTAGCAACTAGACCTCAAATAGTCTGATCTCTGTGCTCCGGTGTCATCCCTGGATCAGTAATGCTGACACCACACAGTACTCGAAGGATTTATAGCAGAGTAGCAATCACACACTTATTACATCGAGTGTCTCAAAAGAGAACTTATTACAATAAATATGGCTTAAGGCCATCTAATAACGATAACAGCGGAAGGCTTGGAAGATAAGTGAGTCCATCAACTCCAAGGGCATCACTGAGTATAGAACCACGACCTAAAACTCCTCAATCATCATCTGAAAAGTCTGCAACATTAACGTTGCAGCCCGAAACGGGTCAGCACATGGAATATGCTGGCAAGGTAACACATAGAGAGTAATGGAATGCAACAACTATACTATATGCATATTTGGCTGGTGGAAAGCTCTATGGTTACAGTTTTTGCGTAAAGCCAATTTTTCCCTACTTCAAAGGAATAAAATTAATTACTATCATGGTGGTTGTTAAACATTGAGAATGGTTGACAGCATCCTCAATCCCAATTAAGTAACATCATTAAAGTCCCACAAAATTAATTTAGAGTAACATGTTGAGATTCACATGATAATCCAGGTACTAGATACTCAAGATGTCCATAACCGGGGACACGGCTAACCATGATTAGTTTGTTACACTCTGCAGAGGTTTGCGCACTTTTCCCCACAAGACTCGATCGCCTCCGTTTGGTTTCTCGCACTACAAGGTGTTTGAGAAATGGATGACCGAGAGACAGTCTTTCAGAAGTGCTAGCACCTTACGACGGATAGACCGGTACACCTACTTTCCCCTGCATCTGCTAGTCTACCCTGTAAGAGTTCGCACAACTTAGTCAACTATGCCAGAGCCCATAATGGCTTGTGGCTGCACACGGAAGTTTCTAGTATGAATAATCTCATGATCCCTTTGAGCCTAGGTGGCGGTCCAAAAGAAAACAGGCAAGTCCTGGAAACCCCAGGTGCCTCAATCCACCCAGATGTGTGTTAGGTTGCCACCTTAGATAAACCCTTAATTATAAATCTCACATCTGTCATGGATATCACTCACCCAATCCACGTCTACTGGCATAGCATGGCATAATAAGCAAACGTAGAAGTAACTCCCAAAGGTTTGATAATAAACAGGTAATAGGTACTACCTCATCTACTTCCCATCCCACAATTTAATTAGATCCTAATCATGCAATGTATGAGGATTGATCTAATGCAATAAAATTGGGTTGTAGAAAAGGTATGATCAAAGTGTTACTTGCCTTGCTGATGATCCGCGAAACCTAGAGACTCGAAGTAACAGGCGGCGCACTCCGGGTATTCTATCGCAGACAAACAAACAAGCACACAATAAGTACTCATCTAATGCACAGGTAAAACTCAAACAGAAGATCTAACCAGAAATTTCAACTTAAGAACCCTGGTTTGCGAAAGAATCAAATCGAACGAAGCAAAAGAAATCAAACGGCGAAAGAAAACAACTTCGTTCTAGTAATCTGGATCTAGGGCAAATTTTACAGTAGCAAAAACTTGTTTAAGTTGATTATTCGGAAAGAGGGTTTCGAGACGAAACTCCAGGTGCTTGAATCGCCTGATTCTGATAAACGAGCGAAAAGTTAAACTAATACGAAAATCGGATCAGAAATCGCGATCAGAAAATAACCGCGGAAAATCCGATGAAAAAGAAAAACGACGAACATAATTTTAAAAAAAAAACAGCACGGAAAACGAGGCGGCGACGAACCTCGAAAGGCGCGCGGCTCCGGCGGCGGCGGCGGCGGCGGATTAGGGTTAGGGTTAGGGTGCGGTGGCGGCTGGCTCTCTCTCTCGCCCGGGGTGCGCCTTATAAAGGCCCGGCCGGCGGTTTCCTGGCCGGTTACGGCCCGGAGTCGGTTACGCGTTTTTTTTAAATAATTCCGCTCGGAAGAAAAATAAAAAGAAATACTAAACAGACTCCAAAAATCACGAAATGTTTTTTGCCGAGTTCCTAAAATCAAGCCCGATAAAGTGAACATTTATCTAGGCCCAAACTACAACTTTGAAAAACGCGCATTTTTCCTAAATTCAAATAAAAATACCGAAAAACTCTGAAATAAATCTTATTTGATTTTTTATTAAATCCTCAATATTTCTATATTTTGGGAAAGTCATTTTATTCCCTCTCTCATATTTTTGTAATAGAAATAATTGATGATAAAATAAATAAAATCAAATGATCCTGTTTACATAATTTGAGAAAACTCAAATATGTAAATAACGACATCCCCAACTCTCTCCGTAGGTCCTTGAGTTGCTTAGGATTTTCTAGGATCAAAACCAAAAGCAAAATAAAATATGATATGCATGATGACCTAATGTATAACATTCCAAATTGAAAATTTGGGATGTTACAAACCTACCCCCTTAAGATGAATCTCGCCCTCGAGATTCGGGTTGGCTAGAAAATAGGTGAGGGTGGTCTTTGAGCAAATCTTCCTCTCGCTCCCAAGTGGCTTCATCCTCTGTGTGGTGGCTCCACTGAACTTTGCAAAACCTGATAACCTTGCTGCGAGTAACTCGGCTGGCAAACTCGAGGATCTTGACTGGTTTCTCCTCATAGGTCAAATTGTTATCCAACTGAATTGCTTTTAATGGCACTGTGTCTCTCAAAGGTATGTCAGTCATCTCCGTGTGACACTTCTTCAACTGAGAAACGTGAAACACATCATGCACTCCGGCCAATCCTTCTGGCAATTCCAACTTGTAGGCCACTTCTCCCATACGCTCCAAAACTCGATATGGTCCTACAAATCGTGGCGCTAACTTCCCCTTAACTCCAAAACGCTTAATCCCTCGGAGTGGGGATACTCGAAGATAAGCTCTATCTCCGACTTCGTAAACTGTCTCCTTGCATTTAGAATCTGCGTAGCTCTTCTGCCTGGACTGGGCTACCTTGAGACTATCGCGAATCAACTTCACCTTCTGTTCAGACTCCTTAATCAGATCTGGTCCAAACAACTGGCGGTCTCCAACTTCGTCCCATGACAACGGTGTCCTGCACCTCCTTCCGTACAAAGCTTCGAAAGGTGCCATCTTCAAACTGGTCTGATAGCTATTATTGTAGGAAAACTCTGCATATGGCAAATTATCGTCCCAAATAGATCCATAATCTAGCGCACAAGCTCTCAGCATATCCTCCAAAATCTGATTGACTCTCTCGGTCTGTCCATCTGTCTGTGGATGAAAAGTTGTACTAAATTCTAACCTGGTACCCAAAGTCTCATGCAACTGCTTCCAGAACTTTGAGGTAAACTGGGTTCCTCTATCTGATACGATGCTCCTCGGAACTCCATGCAAACATACGATCCTGGTCATGTATATATTTGCCAACTTAGCACTTGTGTAAGTGGTCTTTACTGGGATGAAATGAGCTACCTTCGTCAATCGATCAACTACAACCCAAATCGAGTCATAGCCTGAACGAGTCCTTGGTAATCCCGTGATAAAATCCAGCCTAGCTTATCCCACTTCCATTCGGGTATCGGCAATGGTTGCAACAATCCTGCTGGCTTCTGATGCTCTGCCTTTACTCTCTGACATACATCACAAACTGCTACATACTCCGCAATATCCTTCTTCATTCCGGTCCACCAGAAAATATCCTTCAAATCCAAATACATCTTGGTATTTCCTGGGTGAATCGAATACGGTGAATCATGGGCCTCTTGCAAAATCAACTTCTTGACCTCCGGGTTGTTGGGCACGTAAACACGGTCTTCAAAACATAGGGTGTCGTGCTCATCCTCACAAAATCCTTTAGCTTTTCCTTTGCTCAGTTTCTCCTTTATAGTGGCAATCTCTTTGTCAGTTTTCTGAGCTTCTCTGATTCTATCCATCAGTGTTGACTGAATCTCCAATGCTGCTACATAGCCTCTTGGAACTATTTCCAAACATAGCTCATGAAAATTTTCTGCTAACTCCTGGGGTATTTCTCCTGTCATTAACATATTGACATGGCTCTTGCGGCTTAATGCATCAGCTACTACATTAGCTTTTCTGGGATGATAATGCAATTTCATATCATAATCCTTGATGAGCTCCAACCATCTCCTTTGTCTGAGATTCAACTCCTTCTGTGTGAAAATGTACTTCAAACTCTTATGATCCGTGTACACCTCACAATGGTTTCCAATGAGGAAATGTCTCCATGTCTTCAATGCATGCACTACGGCTGCTAACTCCAAATCATGCGTGGCATAATTCAATTCGTGGGGCTTCAGTTGTCGTGAAGCATACGAAACAACTCTTCCTTCCTGCATAAGCACTGCTCCAAGTCCTCGACGTGAAGCGTCGCAATACACCTCAAAATCCTTGGTTTGATCTGGCAAAATCAACACCGGTGAGGTAACCAAACGGTTCTTCAACTCCTGGAAACTTGCCTCACACTCCTCAGTCCATTTGAACTTAGTATCCTTCTTCAACAACTCTGTCATAGGTTTTGCAATCTTTGAGAAATTCTCAATAAATCGCCGGTAGTATCCTGCGAGTCCAAGAAAACTCCGGATCTCTCCAAGTGTTGTTGGTGCTTCCCACTTGGTCACGGTTTCAACTTTAGCGGGATCAACAGCTATACCTTCTCCAGATATAACATGTCCGAGGAATCCTACTTCCTTCAACCAAAATTCACATTTACTGAACTTGGCATATAATTGGTGTTCTCTGAGCTTTCCAAGTACCAAACGCAAATGCTCCTTATGTTCCTCTTCATTCTTCGAATATACCAGGATATCATCAATGAACACTACGACGAACTTATCCAAAAACTCCATAAACACTTTGTTCATCATGTTCATAAAATAGGCAGGCGCGTTAGTCAGTCCAAATGACATAACGGTATACCCATACAGTCCATATCTTGTGGTAAAAGCTGTCTTAGGAATATCCTGTTCTCGAATCTTCAACTGGTGGTATCCTGATCGCAAGTCGATCTTGGAAAACACTTTAGCTCCTTGCAACCGATCGAACAGATCGTTGATCATTGGTAGTGGGTACTTGTTCTTGATCGTTACTTCATTCAATCCTCGATAATCAACAACCATCCTTAACGATCCATCCTTCTTCTCCACTAAAAGTACTGGCAATCCCCAAGGCGAAGAACTTGGGCGAATATATCCCTTATCCAGTAACTCCTTAATCTGCTTCTTAATTTCCACCAAATCTTTTGCTGGCATCCTGTATGGTCTCTTTGATATTGGCCCAGTGCCTGGTAAAAGCTCAATCAAAAACTCAATGTCTCTATCCGGTGGCATGCCTGGCAACTCTTCGGGAAATACATCAGGAAAATCCTTTACCACTGGTACTTCCTCCTGCACAACACCTGATAAGGAATTTACTTGTGTCCTGTTTGGCGCATGTTGGGATACATACTTGATCCTTCTCCCTTCCGGTGTTGTGAGCAAAATTGTCTTACTGGCGCAATTGATGTTTCCCCCATACACCGACAGCCAATCCATACCAAGAATCACATCCAGACCTTGGGATTCCAAAATAATTAAATCCGTTGGGAAAACATGCCTTCCTATACTTAATGACACTTGAAAACATCCTTGACTGGCCATGTGCTCCGCTCCTGGTGAGCTTACTAGTATAGGTGTTTTAAGAATCCTAGTGGGCAGGCTATACTTTTCCACAAATCCCCTTGATATGTATGAATGCGATGCACCAGTATCAAAAAGAACGAGTGCAGTAAATGAATTAACCAAAAACTTACCTATTACTACATCGGACTGAGCTTCAACCTCTTCCACGTTAACATGGTTCACCTATCCCCTGTTGAAAGGGTTCGGCTTCTTTCCCAGAGCTTCCATTGCCATTTTGTCCTTCAGGACAGTCATTTGCATAATGTCCTGGCTTCGAACACTTATAGCAAGTGACGTGGCTCAAGTCCTTCTTGGCTGGGGTTGATGGGGTGCTGCGGTTCTGTCCATTGCTTCCTCCATTCCCATTACCATTTTTGGTGCCATTGTGATTGTGCGAGCTACCTACTCCATGGGTATGCTGAAAATGTCCTCCTGGCCTAGGGGTAAAACGAGGCTTCTGCTGAGCTCCTGAATTATACTTCCCTTGTCCATACTTCCTCTTGCGGTTCTCAATTTGCTGATGCTTCCCTTCAATCATAAGAGCACAGTCTACCAACTCCTGGTAGTTGTTGAAGGTGGCTACCATCAACTGCATACTCAACTCATCATTCAATCCTTCCAGGAATTTCTCCTGCTTAGCTGCATCCGTAGCAACGTCATCTGGGGCATAACATGCTAGCTTACTAAACTCCTCCACATACTGGCCAACTGTCCGTCCTCCTTGGCGCAAGTTACGAAACTCACGCTTCTTCATGGCCATTGCTCCTGCTGAAACATGGGCAGTACGAAAAGCCTGCTGAAACTGGCCCCATGTGATAGTGTCGACTGGGAAGGTGGTTGTGAAATTCTCCCACCAAGATGCTGCGGGTCCTTCTAACTGATGTGCGGCAAACTTAACCTTCTCCACATCAGTGCATCCTGCTGTGATCAACTCCCTAGCTATCTTGCGGAGCCAATCATCTGCTACTATCGGCTCGGTGCTACTGGAAAACACCGGCGGATTCAGCCTAAGAAAACGGGCTAAGTGGTCAACTGGTGGTGGTGGTGGTGGATTGTTGTTGTTGTTCCCCTGATTCTGATTCTGAACTAGCAACTGCATCAAGGTGTTCTGCTGCTGGATCAACTGGATGAGCTCCGGCGGAAAGGTAAATCCGGGGTCACGTCTCGGAGGCATCTGAGGGTTTAGAAAAGATGAGATATAAGAATAGAGGGGGTCTAAAGGGAAAACACTACCCATATGCACATGAGGCAAAAGCACACAATTCACTTCAATCAATCAAACAAAGGCATACAATCGGTCTAGCTATCGGAAAAGTGCTCGGACTACTATATTTACATGGTGGACTACTACTACTTGTGAGGTGGTCTTCTAGAAATATTCTACGGTTGTAGACTCCATGATATCTGCTCCTACTTCATCCACATAGTCATCATCGCTACTATCTTGTTCCGAGTCGGTGGCGTCAATGATGATGTAGTCCTCTGGGCTAATCTCCTTGGGTTCCTCGTCTTCATCTACTGGTGTCGGGCCTCCCATAAATATTCCAATCTTCTTGATCAGATCGTCATTCTTCTCCACCAGTACTTCAATTTCTTCTTCATAATCTTCGCGTGTAGCCTTGAGTTCTTCCTCCAGTTCCTTGATTCTAGTCTTAGCCTTCTTCAGATCTATCATGTCGGCGCACATCTGATTCTCCTGGCGTCGAATGTGCTGATTTAACTCTTGAATAAAAGCTGCAATTGATCTATCTTTCCTGGTGCTGATCATCTCCCAGTGTTCATCTCGGTGCCCACAAATCTGGTAGATAGTATCTTTGATATCCTCGCGGTAGACTTCTCCAATGCGTCCCATGGCGATGTGAGCTGCCCTGCTCTTTCCTAGACTCCAAGTTGGGGCATCAAAAGAAAACTCTATGGGCTCAGTGACTGGCATGAACGTCCTTCCTGGAACTTGAACTTGAATCATCCAGCGCTCTTCTTCAGGTAAAGTGGCGTTGTAGGTTCCCGTGAAGCTTGGTATTCCTATGTTCAGGTATCTAGTGACTTCCTTCAAGTGGCGTCCAAAGGGTGTATCTTCATCTGGTTGTGTGAACTTGTTCCTTGCATCCGCCATCCTAAAGAGTAGAAAAGTTGAGAAGTCAGAAGAGGAGAGAGTGAGCAGTGATCTAGGTCTTTAGCTTAGTGGTCGTGTCCTACAGTCAGCGTGTGCTCTGATACCATCTCTGTAGCGACCAGACCTCAAACAGTCTGATCTCTGTGCTCCGGTGTCATCCCTGGATCAGTAATGCTGACACCACACAGTACTCGGAGGATTTATAGCATAGTAGCAATCACACACTTATTACATCGAGTGTCTCAAAAGAGAACTTATTACAATAAATATGGCTTAAGGCCATCTAATAACGATAACAGCGGAAGGCTTGGAAGATAAGTGAGTCCATCAACTCCAACGGCATCACTGAGTATAGAACCACGACCTAAAACTCCTCAGTCGTCGTCTGAAAAGTCTGCAACATTAACGTTGCAGCCCGAAACGGGTCAGCACATGGAATATGCTGGCAAGGTAACACATAGAGAGTAATGGAATGCAACAACTATACTATATGCATATTTGGCTGGTGGAAAGCTCTATGGTTACAGTTTTTGCGTAAAGCCAATTTTTTCCTACTTCAAAGGAATAAAATTAATTACTATCATGGTGGTTGTTAAACATTGAGAATGGTTGACAGCATCCTCAATCCCAATTAAGTAACATCATTAAAGTCCCACAAAATTAATTTAGAGTAACATGTTGAGATTCACATGATAATCCAGGTACTAGATACTCAAGATGTCCATAACCGGGGACACGGCTAACCATGATTAGTTTGTTACACTCTGCAGAGGTTTGCGCACTTTTCCCCACAAGACTCGATCGCCTCCGTTTGGTTTCTCGCACTACAAGGTGTTTGAGAAACGGATGACCGAGACACAGTCTTTCAGAAGCACTAGCACCTTACGACGGATACACCGGTACACCTACTTTCCCCTACATCTGCTAGTCTCCCCTGTAAGAGTTCGCACAACTTAGTCAACTGTCAGGACCCCGACTCGATGCCACATCGATCCAGCATGTAACACCTCATATCACTTTGCGGCCTCACGCACGGTATCCCCACGGGTGTCGCCTTACCTTTGCCCGGGACCGTTTGCGCCTTTTGGCACACGTATATGATGGTGTCGCTAGCATCCATATGATAAAGAGCCCGGGCTGACATGGCTAGTTGTAAACCCAAAGTGGCACTAACCTACAGGGACAGGCATCCATGACCCAGCATCGAACGTGTCGGTCATCAGCGAGTGAATCCAGGCTGTAGCACTGGGCTAACTGGACTCCGGTGAACCGGGCTGTAGCAGGCTAACAGGACTCCGGTATTCATCGCGTGACATTTCCACGAAGGGACAGACACAGGATCGAAGAAGGACACATGCCGGCCAGCCTAAGTGTTCCGGAGCAGTAGCAAGCTACCAGGGCTCAGTGGAAGCACTAGGAGACATTTCCCGGTAAGAGAGGCTACTAAGGATAAACAACTAGATAGTCAGATCCCACACATAGCAATACACATTACACGTACGCATAACATGCAAGTATGTGCTGTACAACATGGCATCACAGCATAACTCAACAACTTATATAGATAAAGGCTCAGAAGAGCCATCACAGCATTATTACAAACAGGGGTCACATGACCCAACAATCAGAGCAATCAAGCAACAAGCGGAAGCATTACATGTCTGAGTACAGACATTTATAAATGAAAAAGGCTGAAAGCCTGACTATCTACAACGTCCGCTCAAGATCGTAGCTGAGGTACTAGCTACTAGTCGAAGTCCACGAGAACACTAGTAAGACCGAAGTCTCCGCTGCAAAAAAACATAAATAAAGCAACATGAGTACAAAGGTACTCAGCAAGACTTACATCAGATCCTATCATACATGCATTTGTATCAAGAGGGTAACATGGGGTTTAGTTGCAGCAAGCCAGCTTTGACTCTGTGGCTATCCTGTTCTACGACTACCAGAAACTCTGGAGGTGAAACAACGTACACGAGTCCACTAATCACCACACAATACACTATTATGGATTCATCCCCGTCTCCCTACGAGAAGGCCATCCATAGCACTCACACTTGTCTTGAGCATTTTATAGTATCCACTTCAAGTTGTCTATGTACCATGTAAGCATCCAAGAAGTCCATAACCGCGGACCCGGCTATTCGAATAGATCATGTTAACCCTGCAGGGGTGTACTTCTTCACACACGCTCTCGCCACTTACCGCCATGTACACGTCATGTATCTCGGCAACCTTCAAGCGGAAGCCTGGCGAGGGTGTCGGCCACGACCTGACTAACCACACAAGACTCTAGCCCAGGTTTATCGCCTATTCGGGTTCCATCCGCAAGGAGATCCGGCCGGGGTGTCACTCACGGCCCCAAACGATGTGAGCAGGGTTCCCAAGCCCACCATCCGGGTGCCACTTGGTACACCGTGCCACGTGTGCCTAGTCTGTCCCAAGCCCACCCTGCCGGGTGCTACTTGGTAGAAAAATAGCACTACCTACAAACACCAGAAACTAGTTGCGACTCCTGGACAGAGATCAAGTTGGCTAATAAGTCGAGAGGGGTCGAGTTACCGGAACCCAATGTGTGGTAGTATCGAGTCATTGGACAACATACATAGAACTCAGTGCTTAAGGACGGTTCCAATGAGACAACCCACCATGTACTCCTACATGGCCTCTCACCGCTACCTTTACCAAATCGTGTTCACACACTTAACTATCAGCACCAGAACATATCGTAACACTCCAATTCATTCCCAATGAATCAGACCTGACACAACTCTAAGCAATAGCAGGCATAGCATGGTAGGAACACAACATGGCTCAATCAACTCCTACACATGCTAGTGGGTTTCAACTATTTACTGTGGCAATGACAGGTCATGCAGAGGAATAGGTTCAACTACCGCAGCACAAAGTAACAGATGAATCGTTGTTGTCCTAATGCAATAACTGAGAGCAGGAGCGAGAGAGTAGGGTTTTATCGAAATGAACAAGGGGGTTTGCTTGCCTGGTAGATCAGCAAGGAAGGCACTGCTTCATAGATAGTCACTCTGGAACAGACTCCGGAGCAGGACCTATCGAGAAGGAACAGTGTCGGCAATCAAAACACAATCATATGCAACAATATGATGCATGAACATGGCATGTAGATGTGATGCTGATTGTGCTAATGCAACTAGTACTCATCTGGTTTGAAGTCCATTTGATTCATAAGCTCAAATGCAATTCTAAATTAAGTCTCTTATATATGCCATAATGTGTTTTCTCATATTCAGCATGTATAAGTTGGTTTGTCATGCATGAAACTAGTACAGATGGAAAGATTGCATTTTTCTGATAATTTTCATATATAAATTATTTTAATCTGAGCTACGGTTGAATTGTTATGGATTTTTGAAGTTTAAAACAATTTCTGGAATTTTCTGATTAAATTTAAATCCAGAAATCATATTATTGCGCCAGCATGACGTCAGCACGATGTCAGCGGTCAACTGGGCTGGCTGGGGTCAAACCTGACGTGTGGGGTCCACACGTCAGTGACAGGGGGGTTTAACAGAGGTTAGTTTAATCCTAATTAAGAGTTAGTGGCGCTGGGGCCCACTGTCAGTGTCACGGTTAGTTAACAAAGTTAATTAGTAGCTAAACTAATCCTAAACTAAAAATTAGCAGGGCCGGGCCCCTCCTGTCATTGACCCACACGGGTCAAATCTGGGTCAACAGGGGGTCTAACCTGGTCAACTCGCCGGCGTTTAGCCGCCGGCGAGGCCCGAGACGGCAGAACGCCGCGGAAATCACCCACAGGGCTCCGTTCGAGGCGTGTTTAGGCTCTTCGAAGAGCTGGCGATGCGGCGCGTCGAGCAGTGCCCTCGGCCAGAGCTGGGGTGGCCGAGAACGACGTCGGCGACCACGTTTGCGGCCGCCGGAGTTCGGCTGTGTTCAGAGGCGCGGCTGCAGCGTGCTAACGCGCGAACTAAAACGCTAGCGGGGCACTACGAGGTGCGGCGAGAGTGCTAGGTGCACTGGCGTGGCCAAAGGGTCGCCGGAGCAACGCCGGCGACAAGCTTGAGCGGAGGCGAGCTTCGGCCATGGCGGAACTGAGGCCTAGACGGCGTAATCGCGAGGAGGAGGAGAGGGGTTCGAAGCAGAGGCTCACGAGGAGGTCGATGGGCTGGTCAGCTTGCTCGGGGAAGGCCGGAGCAGAGCAGGGCGGCGAAGACGATCTCGGACGGCCGAGGTTGAAGACGAGGACGGTGCAGGCGCTGTGGTGCGTCCCCGGTTGCGTGGGGCATCGAGGAAGAAGACGGAGCCGAGGCGGTTCTCTTGGACACGCTAGTCCGACTAGGGAGGGCTGGTGGCCATGGCGACGGTGAGCGATGGCGGCGGCAGCGCTCGGGTGCGCTCGGGGAAGAGAGAACCAGGGAGGAGGGAGAGCGAGAGGGAGTGAGAGCGGTGCGGGGCAGCGCGTGGCGACGTTCCGGACGTCCAGGCGTCGAGGGGGAGGACAGGCAGGCAGGTGCCGTGGCGGCACGGCGGTGCGCACGCATCGGCCACACGCCCCTGGCCTCCTGGCGGGAGGTGGAGGACGACTGGCACTAGCCAGTCGGCTGGGCCGGCCAGCTGGGCCGCACAGTGCCAGGCCTCAGGTGAGCACAGGTAGGCATTTTTTCTAATTTTGTTTTTCTTTTCTACTTTTCTGGCATTTGTTTGGTTTAATAAAAATACTAAACCATTTTATTTGCTTATGCCAATTTTTGTAGGGGCTAATGGTATTATTCCAGAGCTCCTCAACAAAAGGCACAATTTTTGGACATATATTAATATATATAACAATATATATCCAAAGCAAATAATTATCGGGTTAATCCAAATGGCCAAAATTAGATATCCATGAGCTCCTGAAAATATTGGTTTGATTTTTATCTCTGTTCAATATTTTCAGAGGGCAACATGAGCATTTTCTTGGACCCTTTTGGAGAAATTTTTATTTGGGTCATTTTCAAAAATGATTCTGAGGGTTCCACCGATCCTCATTTCAAATTTAAATGAAATTTAAATATGATGCACAAATGGCTAGCTAGTCTAGGTCATACCAGACTAGGGATGTGACAACTCGCCCCCACTTGAAAAAATCTCGTCCCGAGATTCAAGGGTTGATGGAAAGAACGCGGGGTACTCCAGTCGAAGACGATCTTCTCGCTCCCAAGTAGCTTCTCTCTCGGAATGATGAGACCACTGAACTTTGAGAAACTTGATGTTCTGACGTCGAGTGACACGCTCTGCTTGATCAAGAATGCGAACCGGGTACTCTCGGTATGTGAGGTTATCTTTGAGATCAAGCGTTTCGTGGTCCACTCCGCGGATGGGATCCGAGAAGCAACGCCTGAGTTGAGAGACGTGGAAGACATCATGAACTCGAGAAAGATGTGGGGGTAGTTCCAACTGGTAGGCAACCTCTCCTTGTTTAGCGAGAATACGAAAAGGACCAATGTAACGAGGAGCCAACTTGCCCTTGATACCGAAACGATGGGTACCCTTCAGAGGAGTAACCCGAAGGTAAGCTTGGTCGCCAATTTCATAAGTCATATCCTTATGATGACGATCATACTGGCTCTTTTGACGAGACTGGGCTGTTTTCAAATTCTCATGAATGATGCGAACTTGCTCTTCTGCCTCCTGGATCATGTCCGGTCCAAAGAATTGTCTTTCACCGGTTTCTGACCAGTTCAAAGGTGTTCGACATCTTCGTCCATAGAGAACCTCAAAAGGAGCTTTCTTGAGGCTGGATTGGTAGCTATTGTTATAGGCAAACTCGGCGAAAGGGAGACATTTCTCCCAATCCATATCGAATGAGATAACGCAAGCTCTAAGCATGTCTTCGAGAATTTGATTGACCCGTTCCACCTGACCACTCGACTGAGGGTGGAAAGCAGTACTGAAGGAAAGATGGGTTCCCATGGCAGTTTGGAAACTCTCCCAGAAATGAGAAGTGAAAAGACTGCCACGGTCTGAATTGATCTCTAGTGGAACACCATGAAGTGACACTATTCGAGAAATGTATAAGTCAGCAAGCTGACTAGCAGTGATACTTTCCCGAACAGGAAGGAAGTGAGCCACTTTGGAAAGACGATCAACGACTACGAAGATAGCGTTATTCCCTCTCTTGGTCCTGGGAAAGCCGGTGATGAAGTCCATACCAAATTTATCCCATTTCCATTCAGGAATAGCTAAAGGCTGAAGGGTGCCAGCAGGTCTCTGATGCTCTGCCTTAACGCAACGACAAATGTCACATTTAGCAATGAACTTGGCGATTTCTCTCTTCATCCTAGTCCACCAGAACCTCTGGCGTAGATCCTGATACATCTTAGTACTACCGGGATGAATTGTGAGAGGAGATTCATGCGCCTCTTTAAGAATCAATTGTCGAAGATGTTGCTTCTTGGGGACCACCAGGCGGTTCCCAAAGAAAACAACACCTCGATCATCTGTAGAGAAACTACCAGCAATACCCTTGGCAATGTTTCTCTTGATCCGGGTAATCCCCGTATCATGCTTCTGGGCTTCTATGATAAGATCCACAAGGGTAGGTTTCGCCACCAAGGTAGAAAGGAATCCGTGAGGAGCAATGTGAAGATTAAGCTTACAGAATTCCTCATGGAGAAGTGGTTGGCCTTGCTGCAACATGAGATTGTTGCAATAGGATTTACGGCTTAGAGCATCAGCCATGACATTGGCTTTGCCTGGGGTGTAGGTAATCCCTAGATCATAATCTGTGATCAACTCCAACCAATGTCTTTGCCTAAGGTTCAGATCCGGTTGGGTGAAGATATACTTGAGACTCTGGTGATCGGTGTAGATCTCGCAACGTTTACCAAGAAGGTAATGTCGCCAGGTCTTGAGTGCATAGACTACGGCTGCGAGCTCTAGATCATGTGTAGGATAATTCTCCTCATGTGGATGCAACTGTCGAGATGCATAGGCAATCACATGATCCTGCATAAGAATGCAACCTAGTCCCTGTCGTGAGGCGTCGCAGTAGATAATAAAGTCTTTAGTGAAATCCGGTGGCACAAGTATGGGAGCAGAAGTCAGGCGCCTTTTCAGTTCCTGAAAACTGTACTCACACTGTGGGGACCACTCAAACTTTTTATCTTTCTTGAGAAGTTCCGTGAGGGGTTTGGCTACTTTGGAGAAGTTTTCAACAAAACGGCGACAATAGCTGGCTAGACCAAGGAAACTCCTAACTTGTTTGACTGTTTCAGGTGGAGTCCAATCGAGAATGGCCTTGACTCTCTCGGGATTGACAGCAATGCCCTTACCAGAGATTACGTGTCCTAGGTAGGTCACTTCTGGCAACCAAAATTCACACTTGGAGAACTTGGCATAAAGGCGGTGCTCTCTGAGTTTTTCTAACACAAGTCTAAGATGTTCGGCATGCTCTTCCTCGTTCTTCGAGTAAATAAGAATATCATCGAGGTAAACCACGACGAACTTATCTAAGTACTCCATGAAGATCGAGTTCATCAAGCGGGAGAATGTAGCTGGAGCGTTAGTTAGACCAAAGGACATGACGGTGTACTCATACTGACCATAACGAGTGACAAAAGCTGTCTTGGGAATGTCCCCGTTTCTGATTTTGATTTGGTGGTATCCTAACCTCAAATCCATCTTGGAGAAGACTGAGGATCCAGCGAGCTGATCATACAGGTCGTTGATCCTGGGGAGCGGATACTTGTTCTTTATCGTGACCAAATTAACGGGACGATAATCTACAACCATCCGGTCCGTACCATCCTTCTTCTTGACGAAGAGAATGGGGCAAGCCCAAGGAGAAGAACTAGGACGGATGAAACCCTTTTGCAAGGACTCATCAAGTTGTTTCTTAAGCTCGGCTAGTTCTAAGGGTGCCATCTTGTAAGGTCTCCTAGAGATTGGAGTTGTTCCTGGGATAAGATCTATGACGAACTCTACATCTCTGTCAGGTGGAACACCTGGCAGTTCCTCTGGAAAGACATCCGGAAAGTCACGGACTACCGGGATATCTTCAAGGTCTGGAAGAGGGCTGGCATTAAGAGAATAGAGCTGACGCTTTGCAACTCTAGTGGAGACGGTGACTATCTTGCCAGATGGGTGTGTAAGCTGAACAGATCTTGTGTAACAATCAATCTTGGCATGATGAGCTGTCATCCAGTCCATACCCAAGATGATGTTAATATCTGAGGACTTGAGGGCTACAAGTGATGCAAGGAATACAAGTCTGTCAACAAGGATTTCATTACCATGGCTTACACTAGAGGTTTGCCATTTGGATCCAGGAGTTTGGATGACTAGCGGGGTTGGCATATCACAAAATGACAGATTGTGCAAGTTAGCATAGCTTTCCGAAATGAAGGAGTGAGATGCTCCAGTATCGAATAGAACTGATGCTGGGTGACAATTGACAAGGAGTGTACCAAGAACGACATCCGGATCATCATGAGCGTCTTTAGCTGAGACGTGATGCACACGTCCACGTTCAGTGGGGGCTGACTTGACACCGATCATCTTGCGTGATGGCTTAACACAGCCAACAGTCTTCTCGGCCTTGAGTGGAGCATAACTAGTCTGAGAGCAGTCACGTGCATAGTGTCCTGGCTTCCCGCATGTGAAGCAAGTCCCTGAGGTTGGACGTGGACCCGCACTGACAAGCGGTCTACCAGTAGGCCTGGGTGGAACATATGACTGAGCTAGGGAAGACACCACATGGAATGGCCTCGGTGTATAACCGGAAGGAAGAGCGGAGTTTGGAACCCAAATCCGGCGCTTCTGGGAACTAGAGCCAGAGGAAGATCCCAAATTACGGGTGTGCTTACGGGACTCCTCGTAAGTGAGCTGAGCTGTCTCTGCATTGATGGCCTTGTTCACAAGGGCTTGGAATGTATCACAATGATGCAGGTGGAGATCACGGCGCAACTTGGGGTTGAGACCCTTTCGGAACCTAGCCTGCTTCTTGGCGTCCGTGGACACTTCTTCTGTGGCATAACGGGCGAGATTCTCGAACTCTCTGCTGTAAGCATCAACAGCCATCTTATTCTGGGTGAAACTACAGAACTCTTCTCTCTTGCGATCAATGAGGGCCTGGGGAATGTGATGCTCGCGAAAAACCTCAGTGAAATCCTTCCAGGTAGGAATCTGGCCAGCTGGAAGCATAGCCTCATAGTTCTGCCACCAAAGACTAGCAGGACCTTCCAGGTGGTATGTGGCATAAGTGACCTTGTCATCTTCAGCTACGCTCGCGGAACGCAGCTTATGAGTGATGCTACGGAGCCAGTCATCTGCATCGAGTGGCTCGATGGAATGATGAAAGGTGGGGGGATGCAAACGAATGAAATCATGAATGGTAGCAGACCCTTTGAACTGATGTGCAGTGTTCTCCTCGATACGTGCCAACAAACGGTTAGACTCACGCTTGTTCCTCTCCATCTCTAGCATGAACTCGGTCAACGAAGGCTGGTCGGGAGGATCCTCATCCCTACCATCTCCGTGGTTCTGGCTACGAGCAACGGAACTTTGCTTAGCTGATGACATCCTGAGAAACGAAACCAAGGACGGAATCAGCATCAACTATAGACTGTAGAATGTAGGACAAGGAATTAGTATCTCTCGAACTCCTAGGGAAATTCCGGCAGCATAACGGCAGTAAAATGCTCAGAATGAGACATCCTACTAAAAATGGGGTGGTAACATACTCATCATCATCGCTCAAGGTTCTGAGATAGTACTAAACAGACTACATCGGAAGTACTTGAAAACTGGGGTATGACTCTGATCAACCAATCCTAAGGGACTACAGAGTAGTAACACGTGATCCTGATAGACGGAAGAGAAGCCTAGTTCCTTAATCCCGTCGGAAAGATAGGATGACTCAGATCAGAAGGTCATGAGGTGTAAGGAGTAAAAAGAGCCTTACGTTCCAATCCACAATCAATTCCCTTACATAACTAAAGATTTTCTAGACTCAACTTCTACCAGTTTGGCTTGGTAATCCTACAGGCAGTCAAGCTCTGATACCAGCGCTGTCAGGACCCCGACTCGATGCCACATCGATCCAGCATGTAACACCTCATATCACTTTGCGGCCTCACGCACGGTATCCCCACGGGTGTCGCCTTACCTTTGCCCGGGACCGTTTGCGCCTTTTGGCACACGTATATGATGGTGTCGCTAGCATCCATATGATAAAGAGCCCGGGCTGACATGGCTAGTTGTAAACCCAAAGTGGCACTAACCTACAGGGACAGGCATCCATGACCCAGCATCGAACGTGTCGGTCATCAGCGAGTGAATCTAGGCTGTAGCACTGGGCTAACAGGACTCCGGTGAACCGGGCTGTAGCAGGCTAACAGGACTCCGGTATTCATCGCGTGACATTTCCCTGAAGGGACAGACACAGGATCGAAGAAGGACACATGCCAGCCAGCCTAAGTGTTCCGGAGCAGTAGCAAGCTACCAGGGCTCAGTGGAAGCACTAGGAGACATTTCCCGGTAAGAGAGGCTACTAAGGATAAACAACTAGATAGTCAGATCCCACACATAGCAATACACATTACACGTACGCATAACATGCAAGTATGTGCTGTACAACATGGCATCACAGCATAACTCAACAACTTATATAGATAAAGGCTCAGAAGAGCCATCACAACATTATTACAAACAGGGGTCACATGACCCAACAGTCAGAGCAATCAAGCAACAAGCGGAAGCATTACATGTGTGAGTACAGACATTTATAAATGAAAAAGGCTGAAAGCCTGACTATCTACAACGTCCGCTCAAGATCGTAGCTGAGGTACTAGCTACTAGTCGAAGTCCACGAGAACACTAGTAAGACCGAAGTCTCCGCTGCAAAAAAACATAAATAAAGCAACATGAGTACAAAGGTACTCAGCAAGACTTACATCAGATCCTATCATACATGCATTTGTATCAAGAGGGTAACGTGGGGTTTAGTTGCAGCAAGCCAGCTTTGACTCTGTGGCTATCCTGTTCTACGACTACCAGAAACTCTGGAGGTGAAACAACGTACACGAGTCCACTAATCACCACACAATACACTATTATGGATTCATCCCTGTCTCCCTACGAGAAGGCCATCCATAGCACTCACACTTGTCTTGAGCATTTTATAGTATCCACTTCAAGTTGTCTATGTACCATGTAAGCATCCAAGAAGTCCATAACCGCGGACCCGGCTATTCGAATAGATCATGTTAACCCTGCAGGGGTGTACTTCTTCACACACGCTCTCGCCACTTACCGCCATGTACACGTCATGTATCTCGGCAACCTTCAAGCGGAAGCCTGGCGAGGGTGTCGGCCACGACCTGACTAACCACACAAGACTCTAGCCCAGGTTTATCGCCTATTCGGGTTCCATCCGCAAGGAGATCCGGCCGGGGTGTCACTCACGGCCCCAAACGATGTGAGCAGGGTTCCCAAGCCCACCATCCGGGTGCCACTTGGTACACCGTGCCACGTGTGCCTAGTCTGTCCCAAGCCCACCCCGCCGGGTGCCACTTGGTAGAAAAATAGCACTACCTACAAACACCAGAAACTAGTTGCGACTCCTGGACAGAGATCAAGTTGGCTAATAAGTCGAGAGGGGTCGAGTTACCGGAACCCAATGTGTGGTAGTATCGAGTCATTGGACAACATACATAGAACTCAGTGCTTAAGGACGGTTCCAATGAGACAACCCACCATGTACTCCTACATGGCCTCTCACCGCTACCTTTACCAAATCGTGTTCACACACTTAACTATCAGCACCAGAACATATCGTAACACTCCAATTCATTCCCAATGAATCAGACCTGACACAACTCTAAGCAATAGCAGGCATAGCATGGTAGGAACACAACATGGCTCAATCAACTCCTACACATGCTAGTGGGTTTCAACTATTTACTGTGGCAATGACAGGTCATGCAGAGGAATAGGTTCAACTACCGCAGCACAAAGTAACAGATGAATCGTTGTTGTCCTAATGCAATAACTGAGAGCAGGAGCGAGAGAGTAGGGTTTTATCGAAATGAACAAGGGGGTTTGCTTGCCTGGTAGATCAGCAAGGAAGGCACTGCTTCATAGATAGTCACTCTGGAACAGACTCCGGAGCAGGACCTATCGAGAAGGAACAGTGTCGGCAATCAAAACACAATCATATGCAACAATATGATGCATGAACATGGCATGTAGATGTGATGCTGATTGTGCTAATGCAACTAGTACTCATCTGGTTTGAAGTCCATTTGATTCATAAGCTCAAATGCAATTCTAAATTAAGTCTCTTATATATGCCATAATGTGTTTTCTCATATTCAGCATGTATAAGTTGGTTTGTCATGCATGAAACTAGTACAGATGGAAAGATTGCATTTTTCTGATAATTTTTCATATATAAATTATTTTAATCTGAGCTATGGTTGAATTGTTATGGATTTTTGAAGTTTAAAACAATTTCTGGAATTTTCTGATTAAATTTAAATCCAGAAATCATATTATTGCGCCAGCATGACGTCAGCACGACGTCAGCGGTCAACTGGGCTGGCTGGGGTCAAACCTGACGTGTGGGGTCCACACGTCAGTGACAGGGGGGTTTAACAGAGGTTAGTTTAATCCTAATTAAGAGTTAGTGGCGGTGGGGCCCACTGTCAGTGTCACGGTTAGTTAACAAAGTTAATTAGTAGCTAAACTAATCCTAAACTAAAAATTAGCAGGGCCGGGCCCCTCCTGTCATTGACCCACACGGGTCAAATCTGGGTCAACAGGGGGTCTAACCCGGTCAACTCGCCGGCGTTTAGCCGCCGGCGAGGCCCGAGACGGCAGAACGCCGCGGAAATCACCCACAGGGCTCCGTTCGAGGCGTGTTTAGGCTCTTCGAAGAGCTGGCGATGTGGCGCGTCGAGCAGTGCCCTCGGCCAGAGCTGGGGTGGCCGAGAACGACGTCGGCGACCACGTTTGCGGCCGCCGGAGTTCGGCTGTGTTCAGAGGCGCGGCTGCAGCGTGCTAACGCGCGAACTAAAACGCTAGCGGGGCACTACGAGGTGCGGCGAGAGTGCTAGGTGCACTGGCGTGGCCAAAGGGTCGCCGGAGCAACACCGGCGACAAGCTTGAGCGGAGGCGAGCTTCGGCCATGGCGGAACTGAGGCCTAGACGGCGTAATCGCGAGGAGGAGGAGAGGGGTTCGAAGCAGAGGCTCACGAGGAGGTCGATGGGCTGGTCAGCTTGCTCGGGGAAGGCCGGAGCAGAGCAGGGCGGCGAAGACGATCTCGGACGGCCGAGGTTGAAGACGAGGACGGTGCAGGCGCTGTGGTGCGTCCCCGGTTGCGTGGGGCATCGAGGAAGAAGATGGAGCCGAGGCAGTTCTCTTGGACACGCTGGTGTGACTAGGGAGGGCTGGTGGCCATGGCGACGGTGAGCGATGGCGGCGGCAGCGCTCGGGTGCGCTCGGGGAAGAGAGAACCAGGGAGGAGGGAGAGCGAGAGGGAGTGAGAGCGGTGCGGGGCAGCGCGTGGCGACGTTCCGGACGTCCAGGCGTCGAGGGGGAGGACAGGCAGGCAGGTGTCGTGGCGGCACGGCGGTGCGCACGCGTCGGCCACACGCCCCTGGCCTCCTGGCGGGAGGTGGAGGACGACTGGCACTAGCCAGTCGGCTGGGCCGGCCAGCTGGGCCGCACAGTGCCAGGCCTCAGGTGAGCACAGGTAGGCATTTTTTCTAATTTTGTTTTTCTTTTCTACTTTTCTGGCATTTGTTTGGTTTAATAAAAATACTAAACCATTTTATTTGCTTATGCCAATTTTTGTAGGGGCTAATGGTATTATTCCAGAGCTCCTCAACAAAAGGCACAATTTTTGGACATATATTAATATATATAACAATATATATCCAAAGCAAATAATTATCGGATTAATCCAAATGGCCAAAATTAGATATCCATGAGCTCCTGAAAATATTGGTTTGATTTTTATCTCTGTTCAATATTTTCAGAGGGCAACATGAGCATTTTCTTGGACCCTTTTGGAGAAATTTTTATTTGGGTCATTTTCAAAAATGATTCTGAGGGTTCCACCGATCCTCATTTCAAATTTAAATGAAATTTAAATATGATGCACAAATGGCTAGCTAGTCTAGGTCATACCAGACTAGGGATGTGACATCAACTATGCCAGAGCCCATAATGGCTTGTGGCTGCACACGGAAGTTTCTAGTATGAATAATCTCATGATCCCTTTGAGCCTGGGTGGCGGTCCAAAAGAAAACAGGCAAGTCCTGGAAACCCCAGGTGCCTCAATCCACCCATATGTGTGTTAGGTTGCCACCTTAGATAAACCCTTAATTATAAATCTCACATCTGTCATGGATATCACTCACCCAATCCACGTCTACTGGCATAGCATGGCATAATAAGCAAACGTAGAAGTAACTCCCAAAGGTTTGATAATAAACAGGTAATAGGTACTACCTCATCTACTTCCCATCCCACAATTTAATTAGATCCTAATCATGCAATGTGTGAGGATTGATCTAATGCAATAAAACTAGGTTGCAGAAAAGGTATGATCAAAGTGTTACTTGCCTTGCTGATGATCCGCGAAACCTAGAGACTCGAAGTAACAGGCGGCGCACTCCGGGTATTCTATCACAGACAAACAAACAAGCATACAATAAGTACTCATCTAATGCATAGGTAAAACTCAAACAGAAGATCTAACTAGAAAGTTCAACTTAAGAACCCTGGTTTGCGAAAGAATCAAATCGAACAAAGCAAAAGAAATCAAACGGCGAAAGAAAACAACTTCGTTCTAGTAATCTGGATCTAGGGCAAATTTTACAGTAGCAAAAACTTGTTTAAGTTGATTATTCGGAAAGAGGGTTTCGAGACGAAACTCCAGGCGCTTGAATCGCCTGATTCCGATAAACGAGCGAAAAGTTAAACTAAAACGAAAATCGGATCAGAAATCGCGATCAGAAAATAACCGCGGAAAATCTGACGAAAAAGAAAAACGATGAACAGAATTTTCTTTTTAAAAAAAACAGCACGGAAAACGAGGTGGCGGCGGGCGGCGGATTAGGGTTAGGGTTAGGGCGCGGTGGCGGCTGGCTCTCTCTCTCGCCCGGGGCGCGCCTTATAAAGGCCCGGCCGGCGGTTTCCTGGCCTGTTACGGCCCGGAGTCGGTTACGTTTTTTTTTTAAAATAATTCCGCTCGGAAGAAAAATAAAAAGAAATACTAACCGGACTCCAAAAATCACGAATTTTTTTTTGCCGGGTTCCTAAAATCAAGCCCGATAAAGTGAACATTTATTTGGGCCCAAACTACAACTTTGAAAAACGCGCATTTTTCCTAAATTCAAATAAAAATACCGAAAAACTCCGAAATAAATCTTATTTGATTTTTTTATTAAATCCTCAATATTTCTATATTTTGGGAAAGTCATTTTATTCCCTCTCTCATATTTTTGTAATAGAAATAATTGATGATAAAATAAATAAAATCAAATGATCCTGTTTACATAATTTGATAAAAGTCAAATATGTAAATAACGAAATCCCCAACTCTCTCTGTAGGTCCTTGAGTTGCTTAGGATTTTCTAGGATCAAAACCAAAAGCAAAATAAAATATGATATGCATGATGACCTAATGTATAACATTCCAAATTGAAAATTTGGGATGTTACATGAAGAAAATATGAGTTCCAGGGCTGATGACTGCATTCCAGCCACTGAAGAACTTGTCAGGGCACCCACTAGTGGTGTGCCTGAAGAAACTGAAGAACTCAGGGCAACTGCATCAGTTGTGCCTAAAGAAAATCAACCAGATTCCTCAGCTGCTCCTGCACCAGCTTCAACTCCAATCTTTCCATCTGCGTCAGATGTGAAGAAGACCAAGGCTGCAGAGCGTGCTGCAGTGAAAAAAAGGAAAGCATCAGCTGCTTCAGATTCTTCAACTCCGAAGAAAATGAAGCCAATGACAAGCTCATTTGCACATCCGATTGATGTTGTTCCCATCTCAACCAGGCCATCAAAGGACCTTGTTCCTTTTGATGAAGAATACGTGATCCCCAGCGGATCTGATGAAGAAACTCCTTCTACTGCTTCGTCTGAACCGTTGGATGAAGAAATTGAAGTGGATGCAATCCCTTCAACACCTATCATCTCCTCGCCCATGCCTCAGTTCGCAGCTGAAGAGGCTGGCATTGAAGAAATGGAAGATGAAGATGTGGAGATTGGCTGCTCCACACCCGTTATCAGTGATGAATTTTGGGAAAGTCAGCATCCAAACTCTCCAATGTTCACCCCTCTACAGCAAATTCCTCAGTCCCCCACACAAACTGTTCACATGGGCTCTGAAGAAACTCATCCCACTGCATCTGTCCATGAGGAAATTCCAGCCACTAGCGCTGAAGAAACTGTTGCTGCTGAACAACCAACAATGCAGACTGCCACTGAGGAAGAACCAGAAATTCCTCAGCCTGAAGAACCTGCGATTGAGATTCTTGAGGTCGTGATGCAACTCACTGACACTCCTCTACCGAAGCCAAAGGATCCATTCTCACGCAAGCAAAAGTTCAAGGCTGATGATTTCTTCGGCGAGCATGTATTCTTCGAAGATTACAACCCATATGACTCTGCTCGCATTAGGAAGAGACGTTTCTGGACTGCTAGTCAAGCCAATTTCTATTCGTCAGTGTTGTTCAACAAGGAGAAGATTTTCTACCATGAGCATATTCCTCACGTGGATATGGAATCTCTGCCGTGCTTCGCACCAGTCCTCAGTGTTCTTCACGATGCTGGACTGCTCAATTTTTGCTCTGACATCTGCGATTGGAATGAAGAACTGATTCTTCAATTCTATGCAACGCTGCACATCACTGGAAATGCTGAAGATGTAAATTCATGGGTGCTGGACTGGATGTCTGAAAACACTCACTACACTGCACCATCCTCTGAATTGCTTCGTGCTCTACCACTCAGTCCTCCCCTTGAAGAAGCTCGCTGCATCTACAGTGAACCTGAGCTCACACATCATTACATGCAAGTGCTGATGAAGCCTTTGAAACTAGGTCAGGCACCACGAACCAAATTCCTCGTGAAGGAATTGCTATACGTGCCCAGAACTGTCGATCGTATTCTTACAAGGACAATCAGTCCTATCAAAGGCCACGAGTCATCTGATGAGGAAATTGTTGGCATCATGAAGAATCTGGTATTCAACATTGTTCATGGCATTCCTGTCAACTATCACGATTTCTTCATGAGGACTATGGCAAATGTTGCACTGTCTCCGTTTGAGCTGAAGCCTTATGCACCTTGGATCATGAGATTCCTCAGGACAAGGTCTTCACTGAACTACAAAGCTAATTTCCAGAATCATCTCAGCTACTTGCCCCCAATTGAAGTCCTCAAGCAGACACATTCCTCAGTTGATGGAAAGGGCAAGGCACCAGCTGTAATTGATGAAGGCATTCATCCATTGGATGGTCAGTTTCGCAAAGCTGCATCTTATTCCACCAATGATGACTCTGCCAGACATGACTCTGCCAATGCTCCCAAGTCCACTCCTGAAGCCACTGCTCCGCGCGTGATGATAGACCGTGAACTTCTACTTAGTCTTCACCAGAAGGTGGATCGAAATCACAAATGGGTTAAGCGTTAGTTTGGTTCACTTCTTCACAACATGACTGCCACACACAATGAAGTGAAGAAAAACCACTACTACCTCCATCAAGTCTTCGGTCGCACCTGGGCAATCGTGTCACATCTGTATGGTGAAGAAGATCTGAAGAACATGGGTCTCAATGAAGATTTTGACTGGTCTGCACCTTCACCGAAGAAATTCAAGAAGGTCAAGGTTCCTTCTCTGGTGGCCAGCTCATATTCTTCATCGCGCGACACTGATGAACATGAAGACGACACTGCAGCAAGCCCTACATCAACCAACGACCCCAACAACACTGGCGCTCCTTCATCAACTTGATTATCTTCAGGGGCGTTAGTCCTCAGTTTCGATCCTTTTGGTCATTTGATGACAAAGGGGGGGGGAATCTGAGTTAGTCTTCAAGCGGGTCTATTTTATCGCCCATATACAACGTTTTTTTTGCTAAGTTACAACTCTTGTTCTTCTGAAACTTTATTGGATCGAGTTGTAATCTTAAACCCGATGGTGCTCTGATACTTTTGATGCACTATGCTCTAATACTCTTTTCTGCATGCTTATTCCTCGTTAATATTATTGCATGCATGCTGAATTTCATCAGGCACCATATTTCATCATGCATTTCAAATTCTCCATATTATATGTTAAATACGTGTATGAATTACAAGATATAGGGGGAGATCTCCATGATTCAACTCTTCAAGTGTGCATTGCTTCAAAAGCAAATTCCTCACTATGCACATCTTCAGGGGGGAGTTCTTCTATATCTTGTAATCAAATTCCTCAATATCAGTATTTACACTTCATATGTTTACCCCCGTTGAAAACTTAACCTATATTATCATCAATCACCAAAAAGGGGGAGATTGTAAGTGCATCTAGTGCCCCTTAGTGATTTTGGTGTATTGAAGACTTATAGGTTAAGGGACTAATGCGTGTGTGAGTGTACACAGGTCTATAAGTCTATGAGGAGTTTGATATTTATAGGAAAAGTCGACCCTTAAAAATGAATATCTTCGACTGAAGGTTTTGGTATTTCTGAAGACTTTCATTAAGACTTTGAAAGTGAAGAAATTGGTGTGTCCGTGAAGACTTGATATTCATGCGAGGAATATGAAGCTTGAAGACTTTCGTTTTCATAGTTTTGTTTTTCTCTTCCTTGAGTCATAGGAAACACCGTACTGTTAAAGGGGGTCGAGGAAATACTAAGGAAAAATTTTCATGTGATGCTCAACTCAAAATCCTACACCTCCCAATCCCTTTGAGTGAAGCCATTGGAAATCTCATACATTCAGTCAATTTCTTCAGTGACAGAGACGAAGTTCTTCTGGTCTCTGAGGAATTTGTCCTGACTGAGGAGTTAGGAATTTGCCAGTGTGAATTGCCTACACAGTGAGGAACATGATAGCCCTGAGGATTTTGCTACTCAAAATTCCGACCGTTGCTGTGCTATGCGCCAGCTATTCCAAAATATCTATCCACCTAACGGTCATATCATTGAAGGGCAGTTATGTCTTATCATGTCGGTCTGCTCCCTAGGCTATAAATAGCCGGCCCCTACAACCACTAGCTGGTTGGCTGCTCCGAAAGAAACCAACACTTGTCAATTTAGAGCAACCCATCCTTCGAGGACTTTGAGCGAAAATCATCAAGTGAGGAAAAACCAAAAACCCAAAACCCAAACACCTACAAACCCCAAGTGATTGAGCATCACTGAAGATATTGATCCTGAGTGGATCCGACGCTTGTTACCTTTGAAGACTGTGCTTCTTCCAGACGGTTAGGCGTCATGGTCTAGAGCATCCAAGAGGAATTGTGGATCGCCGGGTGACCAAGTTTGTGAAGGTTTGGAAGTCGCCTGAAGACTTACCACGAGTGATTGGACGAGGTCTGTGTGACCTTAGTTCAAGAAGAATACGGTGAGGACTGGGTGTCTTGGACTAAGTGTCCTTGACTGGGTATCCGGGACTGTGTACTCGAGTTTAAATACTCATCAGCTCCAACCAGACGTACAACTGAGACAGCTGTTGGAACTGGTCTACCAAATCATTGTCTTCACCGAGCTTACTGGTTCTATTTCCTCAACTCTTTCATTTCCTCATAACCGTGTTGTATGCTTGTTCATATCTGTGTTTGAAGACTTTGACTGAAGACTTTCTCAATCTCCTCAGTTCAATTTCTTCAGTCTGTTTGTCTTCATCCTGTGTTATCCTGTGATTACGCTTCCTGTACTCTGTGCCTGTCTTCATTTCATCAGGATGACTATGCTTGTATTCTGTTATGTTTACCTTTGAGTACTTATTCCGCTGCTAGTAGTTCTTCGCTAAGGAATTTCCTCACCGGCAAATTCCTTAGTGAAGAATTTCATAAAAATCACCTATTCACCCCCCCTCTAGTCGATATAACGCACTTTCACTAGGGTAGCCTCCGCAACCTCGGCAAGAGCCTTGCCGAGGCAACTTGCCCAATGCCAGTAGAGCGCGCCGCCCTTGAGCCAAGGGGTTCCAACGCCATCAACTACATTGGAACCAAGGCTCGGAAGGCACCTCCATGGTGGCATGCAGATCTTTGTGGAGATCATAAATACACAAGATTAGATGAGGACCAGAAGACGACGATCCTTGGCAAGATTCTTGCCAAGGAAATCCACGAGACCCCCGGCAAGATCCTTGCCGGGGACGACCACAGTGCCACAGCAAGACCCTTGCCGGGCCCCCGGCAAGACCCTTGCCGAGGACATCTGCGGGGCCGCAGCCAGGCCCACAACTGCCAAGACTCCACCGCCGCCCCCATGCAGCTTCTAGCTCAACTAGTTGGGCAGGCATCTACGTGGCAACGTGCGGCCTCCACACCGACTCAGCAAGCACCTGCGTGGTGGCATGCAGATCTTTGTGAAGGCTTCGCCATCATGCGAGCCCAGCAGCCAGCCAACATGGCGCTACAACGCCTCGTCAGCACGGACGCGCGTCGGAGCCAGGAGAGGCGGCGACAGCTGGGACGAGCTTCCTTGCCGTCCCTGATAAAGATAGAGGGGCACGTCGGCAGCGCATTAAATGCGTTTGTCCGACGGTGCCAGATGATAGACTCAGCAACTATACACCTTTCCACCTCCTGTGTGCCACCGTGGCAACCCCTTTTGGCTATGAAAGGAGGCCCGAGGCGTACTGGAGAGGGATTCAGATTTTTGGAACTAGACACACACCGTAGCTAGTTTAGGAACTCAAGAACACTCAAATATACATCAAAGCAGGACTAGAGTATTACGCGTCTCCGCGGCCCGAACCTGGGTAAAAGATCCTTGTGCTGACCGCCAGACCCCCTCTTTGCACAACCCCACGCCCGCCAACCGTTGAAGGGATCCAGTGATCCCATAGGTGTCATTTCCACCGACAGAGGGAGTACATGTCTCGTGCAGTCAGGAACTTCAGATTTTGAGTAAGCTTATGGTTGTACTCATCTTCCAGTACTATATCATGAGCCAAAGTAACTAAACATCTTGCATCACCTCTTACAAATCTCAGAACCTCCAATCCTTGATGCACTAAACTAACTTTCACCACAACCAGTTATTTACCTCATCGCCCCGCTTGAATGAAAAGGAGACTGAAAAGAAAGCCATATAAGTACATCAAGGAATCAGATGAGGGCTAATCCATAAATCCCATGAGTCCTACTAGTGGTATACATGAATAACCAAATGCCATTTACAATTCTCCTGAAGGTGGATAAATAGAATGCTTAACCAAAGCAAATCTTACAACTACATATTAGAGGTTCGATATCTTTCAGGCCAATTGCAAAAAATGATGAACACTCTGACTACAATAAGAGAATGGATGCGACGTGATGTGAAACATATACTGACATTGCATCATGTAAAGGGTTAGTGGTGGTACTGATTATTTGTTGTTCTTAGCAAATCCTTTTAGAGACCATGGATGACTAACACAATGTTGCAATCAATTTATATTAAAGACACCAAAAGTTCTTTTTTTAACCAGAAAGTCCTTGCGATGGAGTTCAGACAAACCCCTCAATAACATGACCAAATTCGTTTTGGCTCTGTTTATCACATATCAAGTACGAACCAACAAACATACAAACTTGTGAAGCTGATAAGAAATCATCAAAGTTATGTGAACTTGAAACGAAAAGTCCAACAGAGGAGCGAGGAACTAACCTTGTTATCATTTCTCTGAAGTCTAACCTTGCCTAGTTCTTGGTCCAATGTGAGTATGCTTCAAAGATAATGATTTCTTATGTAACATGCGCATTCACATCTGAAAGAGCTATAGAATATAAGAACTTTGTAACATGCGCATTCACATCTTATGTAACATACCCCGTGCGTTGCTGCGGGATCTCTTTATAGGCATTAAAAGTAGCATATAGGAGCTAAATAGAACGTCAAACCAATTCGAAGGTTAAAAGTGTAATAGCAAAGAGAGTTGACTATCCGTTGGTAACAACTGGGTCATTGGATTGATGGCCGGAGTACAAATATCAACATTCGGTCCTATGGTCTGACCATGTTTGAGTATCAACATGATTTATATGAACTGAACTAAACTAGTGTCTCGGAGCATCAAAGCGCTGAATAGTGCCTTGATACTAACAAACACTTATTCTATTTTTTTTCCTTTGAATTATGGGATTAAACTTTTTTTCAAACCATACTGGAGAGCTGCATGTAAATTTCATAAAAAAACAGAAGGGCCTAAGCACCTAAGTACGACAAAGAAATGACTAGCCAACACCCAAAAACAAAAGGGAACAGCAGAAACAGTTGAACTACGCAGGGCCAGAAAACGACCAAGAACTAATTCTTTCCTAACTAGTAGCTAACATCCATTTTAGTAGGATCATAACCTGAATAAATGGCATAGCCAAATGACCATTTGGCAGACAAAAACTTGGTTTTTTGTTCTCCATTTATTCAACAGAGAAAGGGACCAGGCTGGGAACTTGATGATCATCAACCTATTAAGAAATGAGGTGGGTAAGGTTTGCGAGCACGGGAACGTAACTAAGAAAGATGTGTCCGTGCTCACTAAAGCAATCTCTATGCATATCCAAAATCACTAGAAAGACTGCATATTAACTTAGACACCAGTTGCAAACAACATCAGATCTGCCTAGTCAGCATCGGTAGGAAGCACACACCAAGTGTTTGTTGGGAAACATAGTAATTTCAAAAAAATTCCTATGCACACGCAAGATCATGGTGATGCATAGCAAAGAGAGGGGATAGTGTTGTCCACGTACTCTCGTAGACCGAAAGCGGAAGCGTTAGCACAACGCCGTTGATGTAGTCGTACGTCTTCACGATCCAACCGATCCAAGTACCGAACGCACGACACCTTCGAGTTCAGCACACGTTCAGCTCGATGAGGCCCCTCGAACTACCATCTAGCCGAGTGTTGAGGGAGAGTTTCGTCAGCACGACGGCATGGTGACGATGATGATGGTCTACCGACGCATGGCTTCGCCTAAGCACCGCTACAGTATTATCGAGGTGGACTATGGTGGAAGGGGGCACCGCACACGGCTAAAAGATCAAACGATCAATTGTTGTGTCTATGGGGTGCCCCCTGCCCCCATATATAAAGGAGCAAGGGAGGGTGCGGCCGGCCTAGAGAGGGGCGCGCCAGGAGGAGTCCTACTCCTACCGGGAGTAGGACTCCCCCCTTTTCCTTATTGGACTAGGGGAGAGAGGGGAAAGAGGTGGAGGAGAAGAAGGAAGGGGGGCACCTCCCCCTCTCCTTGTCCTATTCGGACTAGGGGGGAGGGGGCGCGGCCCATGCCCTGGCCGCCTCTCCTCTCTTTCCATGAAGGCCCACTAAGGCCCATTAAGTCCCCGAGGGGTTCCAGTAACCTCCCGGTACTCCAGTAAAATCTCGATTTCACCCGGAACACTTTTGGTATCTAAACATAGGCTTCCAATATATCAATCTTCATGTCTCGACAATTTTGAGACTCCTCGTCATGTCCGTGATCACATCCGGGACTCCGAACAACCTTCGGTACATCAAAACATATAAACTCATAATATAACTGTCATCGAAACGTTAAGCGTGCGGACCCTACGGGTTCGAGAACTATGTAGACATGACCAAGACACGTCTCCGGTCAATAACCAATAGCAGAACCTGGATGTTCATATTGGCTCCCACATATTCTACGAAGATCTTTATCGGACAGACCTCATAACAACATACGTTGTTCTCTTTGCCATCGGTATGTTACTTGCCCGAGATTCGATCGTCAGTATCTCAATACCTAGTTCAATCTCGTTACCGGCAAGTCTCTTTACTCGTTCCGTAATACATTATCCCGCAACTAACTCATTAGTTGCAATGCTTGCAAGGCTTAAGTGTTGTGCATTACCGAGAGGGCCCAGAGATATCTCTCCAACAATCGGAGTGACAAATCCCAATCTCGAAATACGCCAACCCAATAAGTACCTTTGGAGACACCTGTAGAGGACCTTTATAATCACTCAGTTACGTTGTGACGTTTGGTAGCACGCAAAGTGTTCCTCCGGTAAACGGGAGTTGCATAATCTCATAGTCGGAGGAACATGTATAATTCATGAAGAAAGCAATAGCAACATACTAAACGATCGGGTGCTAAGCTAACGGAATGGATCAAGTCAATCACATCATTATCCTAATGGTGTGATCCCGTTAATCAAATGACAACCCATGTCAATGGTTAGGAAACTTAATCATCTTTAATCAAT
This sequence comes from Triticum dicoccoides, assembly GCF_002162155.2. Classification (NCBI taxonomy): domain Eukaryota; kingdom Viridiplantae; phylum Streptophyta; class Magnoliopsida; order Poales; family Poaceae; genus Triticum; species Triticum dicoccoides. Next base: position 124,616,209 of record NC_041386.1, on the reverse strand, counting down.
GAGTTAGTCAAGTAGAGGCATACTTGTGACACTCTATTTGTCTATGTATTCACACATGTATTATGTTTCCGGTTAATACAATTCTAGCATGAATAATAAACATTTATCATGATATAAGGAAATAAATAATAACTTTACTATTGCCTTTAGGGCATATTTCCTTCAGTGGTAGCCTATATAGGTCTTGTCCAATATGCTCAAACCTTTAGAAATTAGACATGTATACATACCAACTAAAAAGATATCTCGGTGAGTGGATTCTTCAGATCTTTAGCAATTCAAACAAAACTTTTAATTACCATTGATTAAAACTTATCTTGGTTTCATATCATGGTATAAATTCAAGCAAACTGTATACTTTGTCTGAGTCGACCAGCAAAACATGGACCAATGAATGGCTACTTCATAAATAGAAGACTGCGATTAACATGCTCAAAAACATAATCCTCTATGGAGATCAAAGGAGTAATATGGTGAGTGAGTGTACAATTCTGAAGATATTTGAAAAAGGCGAAAAGAGATCACATCTATTTTGCTAGCCCACATCCATTGTTGTCCATCAAGTACAATTGTTATTTTTTCAATGAAAGTGCGGTAGTTTTTGGAATAGAGGTTGCTAGATGATACAGAAAACATAAGCAAGAAAAACACGTACTAAATATTGCACTTCTCATATAATTGATACAAAACCTCCCTGATTGGGAAATATTTCTTGTGGAATCCCTCATTAGGGTCGTAAAGCACAACCTGCAAATGTATATATGAGATTAATTTAGGAGGACTTAACATCATTACTAATCTCAGGTGAATGCATCAAATACTTGATAGGCATGTAACCACAAGTCATGATACATAGATGTACACATTATAAATAAAATAGACATCGCTCCAGCTATCCCATAGAACTTACCTATTTTTTTAAATGGGGAGAACATATATGGAAAGTACTTCCATCAACCTTATCTTGAGCTGAGGCTTATGTACAAACAATTATATGTAGTCGTCATGGCTGCATGTGTAACTTTGGCGGCCTGTAAACAACATGAAGAGAAGTACGCACAATTCCACAAAAGTGTATTTATCCAAATAGCAGATCAAAATGAGCCATAGTACTAGCTCATGTATCATCATAAAAACTATTAATATTGACTATGTAGGTTGGAGGAAGATGAACATGTGTTCTGCATTTTCGAATTGCTGCAAAAACAAAAAATTAATCTGAAATTGTAGTCAATTAGGTGTGGACGAAAAATGACTGACCGCTTCCTCCCGGTGAATCCAAACAACTTCGATGCAAACAATTGAATCTGGCACCTGACAATATAACACGGGTCCCTTTTTGTCGACATCCACATGATAAAGAAAAAAGGAAATTGCATAAATTTGTGATCTTGAGGATCAGTGTAGCACCATCCTATGAAGCAGACGACTCTAGCAGGAATCTTTATGTCAAAATCGGGAGGGGCATGAGAATCAGAGAACAGGTCGTCAGAGATTACAACCTATGCTCCTCCTCACTCCAGGGCATGCCCTTGCGGAGCTCGTCGCTCCTCGCGCCACGGCCACGGTCACAGCCTGCCATAGAGATTCGCGATGGTGGCGGCATCGTCCTCGTCCCATGGGTTAGACCTGGACGTGGGCGAGGTAGGCCGTCGAAGGAGGAGCAAGCAGCCCACGGCGGCGAGATCCATGACGCGGCCATGAAGGCACCTGCAGAGAGGAATGACACATAGTTCAGAGAAGAGAGAGAGAGAGATAGAGAGAGAGAGAGAGAGGAAAGAGGAGAAAGGAGAGAGGGAGGCACGGCGGTGGGGTCCTGTTGT
>NC_041386.1:124612585-124613987 GCF_002162155.2 Triticum dicoccoides | reverse complement strand
TAAACCGGTGTTCATGGGACGAAATTTAACCGCGGAGACTATCAACTAAGACATTAGGAGGAGAGATAATTAACTAGGATAAACAATCATCTTATCATCATCTACTTCTTGTGACACTTGTCGCCACTGCTCTACTAGGATAAATGGAATAGTATTCTTTACTGTGAACAATGTGCTTTGTTGGGCACACAAGTATATGGATCATAGCCTTGGGCGAGCAATGTGGCCGCACGTGTTGTGCTAGCTCGATGTTCCTTCTATGCTAAGTTTTCATTAATTGATGTCATTTTATGAACACATCATCGTTTCCTGCCATTTCCTCACCGGTTTCCCGGCACCACCCAGCGATATTGCGCGCGGCGCGCGACGCACGGAGGCAACAAGTGCAGCCTCTAGCACATCCACCTTTTCCAAGCATGCCAACCCACCAAAGCGCTGCCTCTGCCATCAACCTCCTCGGCGAGGAAAATGAGAAGGCGCCATGGCCTGTTGAGGCCGAGGCGCTCCCCGACAACGTGATGGATGACGTCGTGATGTGTGTCATCGCTAGGGTTGAGCAGACCCTTGGCGCATGGCGCTTCAGTGCCACGGATCAAAATACAGCGCCGAGAGGCTGCAGCACGCCACACAACATGATCGATGGTGTGCCGTAGAGCAAGCTAGTATCGACGCGGCTCACCGCACAACGAGACCGTTGGAGCGCCGCAGAGTGAGAGGCGCGGCGTGCCGCACAGCAAGAGTGGATCTATTGGTGCTTGCCTGTTGTTGACAGGGCATCGCAGTTGGGTACATGTCCCATCAGTACCCCCATTCCTCACTAGGAGTGGGCAGAGGCCATATGCACCGTACTTTCACTAGAGGTCGCCCTCGCCGTACTTGAACCGAACACCCGCTGCGCCGTTCGCATGGGTCGTGCCGTTCGCCTTGTCTGTGGCCCTCTCGATGCCAACGCGCTGGTCGTTAGGCTCGACCGCCTCCTTGGCCCAGGTGTCAACCTGGGCGCAGTAGAGGAACTTGGCCGTCGCATCCCCGAGGTGGTGATATTCGATGAAATAGCCAACTTGGAGCTCGATATCGCGCTCCAGATGTACTGCGAGCGTGTCGACCGCTTGGACGAACGCTTGCATGAGTTCAGGCAGAGCCAAGAGCTATTATAGGCAAGGGCTGCTGGTCATGGTCTCATGGACACGTTTTATTTTGTTGAGTCGTTATGACGTGGATCGCTGTGTATTCATAACAATGATAATATTGCTTTGTTTATTGCTCTGTTTCAATGTGTGTACTCTAGTAGATTCTTATATGTTCTGTTTCAATGTGCATGTATATGCTTTCCATTCTGTATATGTGGATGATAATAGCTAGATACAAATTAGTATACGAAAATAGAAAGAAAATGGAATTC
>NC_041386.1:124603614-124612416 GCF_002162155.2 Triticum dicoccoides | reverse complement strand
TTAATTGTTCATTACTTCATCATAGAATATATATATAATATCATCACATATACTTGATGATACTTAACTACTAGGTAAAATGCACAAAATTGAAAATGAACAATCCTAAAACTAATGATCGCTCCTAGGCGCAATATTCCAACAGCCCCTCGCCAGCAGCTCCCTGGTGCATGGCGTCTTCCCAGCGCGGAGGCAATACTCTGCCTCCTCCGCCTCGCAGAGCTTGACGTACCGATCTGCCTCTTGCTGGCGGACGAGCATGAACGATCTTGCCATTTCGTCGGGCGCCCACCGGAGCTCCTCGTCGGTGGCACGCTGAATCTTATTGGCCCACATCCACGCAGTGATCAGGCGCCTAGTGCCTTTGACCTTCCTCGCTAAGTACCCATCTTCGTACACCTCCTCCGCACGATGACGAGCCCGCCCCCAAAGATCAATCTCCTCCTTTTTCCAGGTGGCATCATGGGCTTCACAGGCCGCTTGGTACCTGGCTTCCTCCTCCGCCTTGTCCTTCTTGAATGCCACTTTCCTGACTTTCTCAACCGGCAGCAGCGACTTCCACGGAAAAAGATTGCACTCGCCCCAAAACCACTCCAAAGTTTGGTGGTCTGGCGCAACCTCGTACGGCGGCGCGTAGGGCTCCTCCTCGTCGCTGCTCTTCAACTGAGCATCCACGGGGGGCGGCGCCTCCTTGTCAGTGCGTGGGCAGATTGGCAATGCAATGGTAGAGATTCGAGAGAGAGAGAGAGAGAGGGCAAGCAAGGGGAGGATGTAGATGAGAATGCAGGCGGGACGACAAGAGGAAGGTAGTATTTATTGGCGGCTGGAATCTAGATCGACGGGAACAGTACACACGCCGGTCGCCGAAATTTACGAGTATTGTAGTTTGAATTACACACAATTCCCGTAGCAAAAGCCGTTTGTGAACTTAATAGCTGACGGTTTCTAATACATAACCGTGTCTAATTAATAACCCGCGCCACTCACCTTCTAAACCTCGAGGCGTGAAATAGAGTGCCAATCGTGTGGGGCCCGATTGTCTTGCTAGATCTTTACATTTTCTTTTTTGAACACCAGATATTTACATCGTCTGATCATTTTTTAATTTTTTGGAATTTAAATGCCATGGCACTCAATGCATGTGTCCAAGCCGTGACACCAATATGTTTGAAAATTCGTTCCAATTTACTGCACATGGAATTAACTCGCACACAAGTACACACATTTTTTTCACAATGTTATGGTTAGCCGTTGCATGTAGATATAGTTCAAATTTGGATTACGGTCATTAGATGGCTAGAAAATCACTTAAATGTCTTTAAAAGGTAAAATGGCCTCTTAAATTTTCTAAATTTTGACATGACAGATGTATTGGTGCACGCTAACTGTAGAATTTTTTTCAAGCTCTTAAGAGGAAGCTATCGTCGGTTCGTCATCAAACATGCATTGTTCCCTTTCGGAACCACAAGCCTTCTACCGAGTTGCTCCGGTTTGTGAGGGGCGTGTGTCCAAACTTTCGTCAAACAGGCCAATTTTTTTTACCACATCATCTTGGTGGCATGACATTACATCAAGCGAGGTTTCAAGTTTGTCTGATCATTTTTATTTTTTTTGGAATTTAAATGCCATGGCACTCCATGCAAGTATCCAGGCCGTGACATCAATATGTTTGAAAATTCCTTCTAATTTACTACACATAGAATTAACTCGCACACAAGTACACAAATATGATTTTTCAAACCATTATGGTTAGCCGTTGCATGTATATGTAGTTCAAATTTGAACTATGGTCATTAAATTGTTAGCAAATCACTTAAATGTCTTTAAAAGGTAAAATGACACCTAGAAGTTTCTAAATTTTCAAATGACAGTTGTATTAGTGAATGTTAAATGTAGGAAAGTTTTGAAGGCCGTAAGAGGAAGCTATCTCTCGTTCGTCATCAAACATGCATTGGTCCCTCTTGAAACCACGAGCCTTCTACCGAGTTGCTCCGGTTTGTGAGAGGTGTGTGTCCAAACTTTCTTCAACCAGGAAAATTGTTTTACCACATCATATTGGTGGCATGACATTACATCAAGCGAGGTTTCAAGTTTGTCTAATCATTTTCTTATTTTTTTGGAATTTAAATGCCATGGCACTCCATGCATGTGTCTAGGCCGTGACACCAATATCTTTGAAAATTCCTTCTAATTTACTGCACATGGAATTAACTCGCACACAAGTACACAAATATGATTTTTCAAACCGTTATGGTAAGCCGTTGCATGTGATGTAGTTCAAATTTGAATTACGGTCATTAAATTGCTAGAAAATCACTTAAATGTCTTTAAAAGGTAAAATGACCCCTAGAAGTTTCCAAATTTTCAAATGACAGTTGTATTAGTGCACGTTAAATGTACAAAATTTTGAAGGCCGTAAGAGGAAGCTATCTCCCGGTCGTCATCAAACATGCATTGTTCGCTCTCGAAACCACTAGTCTTCTACCAAGTTGCTCCGGTTTGTGAGGGGTGTGTGTCCAAAATTTCGTCAAACAGGCCAATTTTTGACCACATGGTAGCATGACATTACATCAAGCGAGGTTCCAAGTTTGTCTGATCATTTTTTAATTTTTTTGTAATTTAAATGACATGGCTCTCCATGCATGTGTCCAGGCCATGACACCAATATGTTTGAAAATTCCTTCTAATTTACTTCACATGGAATTGACTCGCACACAAGTACACAAATATGATTTTTCAAATCGTTATGGTTAGCCATTGCATGTAGATGCAGTTCAAATTTGAATTACGGTCATTAAATGGCTAGAAAATCACTTAAATGTCTTTAAAAGGTTAAATGACCCCTAAAAGTTCCCAAATTTTCAAATGACAGTTGTATTGGTGCACATTAAATGTATGAAATTTATGAAGGCCATAAGAGGAAGCTATCTCCTGTTTGTCATCAAACATGCATTGTTCCCTCTTGAAACCATGAGCTTTCCTAGTGAGTTGCTCTGGTTTGTGAGGGGTGTGTCTCCAAACTTTCATCAAACGTGCCAATTTTTTACCACATAATCTTGGTGGCATGACATTACATCAAGCAAGGTTTCATGTGTTTCTGATGTTTTTTTTATTTTTTTGGAATTTGGATGACATGGCACTCCATGCATGTGTCCAAGCCGTGACACCAATATGTTTGAAAATTCCTTCCAATTTACTGCACATCGAATTAATTCACACAAAAGTACACAAATATGATTTTCAAACTGGTATGGTTAGCCGTTGCATGTAGATGTAGTTCAAATTTGAATTATGGTCATTAGATGGCTAGAAAATCACTTAAATGTCTTTAAAAGATGAAATGACCCCTAGAATTTTCGAAATTTTGAAATGACAGTTGCATTAGAGCGCGTTAATGGTAGAAAAATTTTGAAGGCCGTAAGAGGAAGCTATCGCCCGTTCGTCATCAAACATGCATTGTTCCCTCTTGGAACCATGAGCCTTCTACTGAGTTGCTCTGGTTTGTGAGGGGTGTGTGTCCAAATTTTTGTCAAACAAGCCAAATTTTTTACCACATCATCTTGGTGGCATGACATTACATCAAGCAAGGTTTCATATGTTTCTGATCTTTTTTACTTTTTTGGAATTTAAATGCCATGGCACTCCATGCTTTGTGTCATAGTCGCGAGACCAATATGTTTGAAAATTCCTTCCAATTTACTGCACATGGAATTAACTCGCATAAAATTACAAAAATATGACTTTTCAAACCACTATGGTTAGTTGTTGCATGTACATGTAGTTGAAATTTGAATTATGGTCACTAAATGGCTAGAAAATCACTTAAATGTCTTCAGAGGTCAAATGACCCCTGAAATTTTACAAATTTTGACATGACAGTTGTATTAGTACTACAAAATTTTCTAGTACATTTAAAAAACCATATGTTGCCACTTTACTCCAAATTCGTCTTTTACAGTTAATAAAAAATATCAACAACATCACACATAATTTTTTGTAGGAACCGTTTGTGATGAAAATTCGTTGGTCTATTTAAGTCTTCCTCCTTAAGCTTCGCTGGCTCGTCTGCTCCACTACCGGTAACCCGCAAATCCACAAATCCCGACCCCCATTCCCTCAACCCCTTCTTGCAAAGATGATGCCATGGAAACGCTTCATGAGGGCCCGTACGATGGCTGCGTCCTCCCCGAGCACCACCGCCTGCGCCGACAGCGCGGCCGCCTACGCCGAGAGTGTCGCCGCATCCGCATTGAGAGTGGCCGCATCCACCGAGAGGGCGTTTGCGGTAGCCGATAGGGCAGCTGCAGCAGCTCAGACAGCTACAGCAGCTGCTGCAATGGCGGCTGCAAATGCCGAGAGCGCTCAAGCTGCCGTCCGTGTCACCGATGTCTCCCTGGCTTGGGTCGAGGCCATCCATGCCAAGATCAAGGACACAAACTCTAAGATATTCCAGGCCACCTCAGAATCTAGCATGCAATCCATGTCCAAAAAGAAAGCGGTGGCCATGGAGCACCTGCTTCCTCATGAGATCACCCAGTGGGAGCTGGAGATGCAGGAGGCGGCGGAGATCGAGGAGCGATGGGAGGTGGAGTTGCGCGTGGCCAAGGTCGAGGTTGAGAAGAGCCTGTCCGTCGAGGAATCGGCCGTGGAGTACTACAACCTTGAGGGCGGCGGCGAGGATGAGGATGAGGACGCGGTCGACTTCAGCAGGGGGACGCGGAGTCCACCAACGGCGGCATCTCGCCAGGATAAATCATCGATGTCTCATCACACACTGGCGATGCATAGGCCAGCGCGGTAGCGGCTTTGTCAAAATTTTGCATACTTAGGCTTCGTATTTAATGCTGGTCTTTTGTTAGAGCAATGTTTAGGTCAACTGGCTTTGTAAAATTACTAAAATTGCTCGATTTAGTAAGTGTGGTGTGTGTGTTGTACGCCCTTTTGTGTGCCCAAATTTGCAAGAGATTTTAAATTATGCAATGGCGTGGATGTGGACATTTCCCAGGGAAATTTCCACCAAAATTTGAATTATCAAACTCATCCCATGCGCGTAAAGCAGAAGAATCGTTTGCGATGCACACAATCCTTCAAAGTGAATGGAGTCTGGTGTTAACACGCACAAATTTCCCTCCACATTTTGAATTTTTTGGCCTACCGCCGAAATATCTACCCCATCCCCACCCCCGCCCTTCCCAACCCCCTTTTCTCCCCGACCACAAGTCACATTTCCCCTTTTTACTCCTCCCTTCCTTCCAAAGCTATAGCCGTTTCCTCGCTCGCTTCCTTGCTCTCACCGTCTGCTACTTCTTGAGCTTGTGTCGGCTTTTCCCTTGAAGAGGAAAGGGTGATGCAGCAAAGTAGAGTAAGTATTTCCCTCAGTTTTGAGAACCAAGGTATCAATACAGTAGGAGACAACGCACAAGTCACCAAATACCTGCACAAACAAACACCAACTTGCACCCAACGCGATAAAGGAGTTGTCAATCCCTTCACGGTTATTTGCAAAGTGAGATCTGATAGAGATGCATAAATGGTAAAGTAATATTTTTGGTATTTTCGATTTATGGAACGAAAAGTAAAAGATTGCAAAGGAAATAAATAGAAGATTATATGATGGAAAATAGACCCGGCGACCATAGGTTTCACTAGAGACTTCTCTCAAGATAGAAAATATTACGGTGGGTGAACAAATTAATGCCGAGCAATTGATAGAAAAGTTCAAAGTTATGATGATATCTAAGGAAATGATCATGAATATAGGCATCATGTCTGTGTCAAGTAGACCGACTCCTGCCTGCATCTACTACTATTACTCCACACATCGACCGACTCCTGCCTACATCTAGAGTATTAAGTTCATGAAGAACAGAGTAATGCATTATGTAAGATGACATGATGTAGCAGGATAAACTCAAGCAATATGATGAAACCCCCATCTTGTTATCCTCGATGGCAACAATACAATACGTGCCTTGCTGCCCCTACTGTCACAAGGAAAGGACACCACAAGATTGAACCCAAAGCTAAGCACTTCTCACATTGCAAAAAAAAAACAATCTAGTTGGCCAAACCAAATCGATAGTTCGAAGAGACTTACAAAGATATCAAATCATGCATATAAGAATTCAGAGGAGATTCAAATAATATTCATAGATAAGTTGATCATAAATCCGCAATTCATCGGATCTCAGCAAACACACCGCAAAAAGGTATTACATCAAATAGATCTCCAAGAACATCGAGGAGAGCATGGTATTGAGAATCAAAGACAGAGAAGAAGCCATCTAGCTACTAGCTATGGACCCGTAGGTCTATGGTAAACTACTCATGCTTCATCGGAGAGGCAATGGTGTTGATGTAGAAGCCCTCCGTGATTGAATCCCCCTCTGGCAAGACGCCGGAAAAGGCCCCTAGATGGGATCTCACGGGTACAGAAGGTTGCAGCTATGGAAAAGTGTTTTTGTGGCTCTCCTCGTTGGTTTGGGAATATATGAGAATATATAGTCGAAAGAAATAGGTCAGTGGAGTCATGAGGGGCCCACAAGGGTGGGGGGCACGCCCTCCACCCTTATGGCTGGCTCGTGGCTTTCCTGACGTGTACTCCAAGTCCTCTGGATGTCTTCTGGTCCAAGAAAAATCATCGCAAAAGTTCCATTCCGTTTGGACACCATTTGATATTCCTTTTCTGCGAAACTCTAAAACAAGGAAAAAACAGGACCTGGCACTAGGCTCTAGGTTAATAGGTTAGTCCCAAAAATAATATATAAAATAGCATAATAATGCTTATAAAACATCCAAAACAGATAATATAATAGCATGGAACAAAAAAATTATAGATACGTTGGAGACGTACCACCGTCTCGCATCCTACCGCCGAGGTCACCATGGTCTTCTTCAATGACCTCTCCTGATGTTCCTCCTCCAACGATGATTTTTCAGCACCCAGGTATGCCCCTCTTCTCTCTCTTGAGTTATGACTTGGAATGAAGGACTTTAACTCGACGGTCAATTTGAGTCATTTCTTCCTCTTGTAGCTCCCTAGGACCATTAGTTGCAACGAATGGTGCAGGGTGGCTGAAGATCTGCCTGCTCATTGTCACCATCAATCTCCATGTGTGAAGCTACTCGCGTTTGAATCTGCGGATAGTGGGAGGAAGTTTCTTGCATGTGTAGAGAAGGTTAGCCCCACTTTCGTTGTTACAAATCATTTCTTAGATGTGATTCAGACACTATCATCGTGCTATGTTATTCTGGATGTTAACATAGTGTCACAGTTTGTACCTAGTATCTAAAACTGTTGCCATCTCATCGGCGGTGCCATTAGAAAATTATTTGGCATCGCTTTAGCAGTTGGTGCAGCCAACTTTGTGTTGGGAAATGTAGCATGCAATATCAAAAAAATTCCTACGCTCAAGTAAGATCTGTCTTGGAGATGCATAGCAACGAGAGGGGGAGAGTGTGTCCACGTACCCTCATAGACCAAAAGCGGAAGCGTTTGACAATGCGGTTGATGTAGTCGAACTTCTTCTAGATCCGATCGATCAAGCACCGAATGTTCGACACCTCCAAGTTCTGCACACATTCAGCTCGATGACATCCCTCATCCTCTTAATCCAGCAAAGGTGTCGAGGAAGAAGATGAGTTCAGTCAGCATGGCGGCATGGTGACGGTGATGGTGAAGTGATCCACGCAAGGCTTCGCCTAAGCATTACGAAGATATGACTGGAGGCGTAAACCATGGAGGGGGCGCCACACACGGCTAATGATTGTTGGTGTCTATTCTAGACGCCCCCTCCCCACGTACATATAGGTGGGAGGGGGAGGGGAGCAGCCATGGGGCACCCCAAGTAGGAGGAATCCTACTTGGGGGCCTATCCCAATTTGGCCTCCCCCCTTCCTTATTTCCGGAGAGAAAGAGGGAAGGGGGTAGGGAGAAAGGAAAGGGGGGCCGAACCCCCCTTGCTCCTTCTCCAATTCGGACACATGCCTAAGGGGGGGGGGGGACGCCACCCCCTGTGGGCTGCTGTGCTCCCCTCTTATGGCCCTTATCTCCCCCGAGGGTTCCGGTACCCCGCCGGTACTCCGATAAATACCCGATACTACCCGAAACACTTCCGATGTACGAATACCATCATCCTATATATCAATCTTTACCTCTCAACCATTTTGAGACTCCTCGTCATGTTCGTGATCTCATCTGGGACTCCGAACAACATTTGGTCACCAAATCACATAATTCATATAATACTAAATCGTCATCAAATATTAAGCGTGTGGACCCTACGGGTTCGAGAACTATGTAGAAATGACCGAGACACCTGTAACGCCTGGGTAATCAAGCTACAGTAATTCCACGCTAATGGTGCCACGTCACCACGATTACTGTTGCTAATCCACCGTTAGTTCGAAACCGAGTCAAGCCGAGTCAATTTCAAACTCAAATTAATGGCAACAATAAAAGTTTTCAAAAGTTGAAACAAAAATGTTCGGTGGGTGCCGAATATTACAAGGGTAATTATAATAAGGCAAACACATTTTTATAAAATGTCTAGATAATTTAAAATGATTTAAAACAGAAGAGAAAATAAATAAAAACAGAAAAGAAACTATAAAACAGAAAACAAACAAAAAAGACAAAAAAGACAAAACAAACAAACATAGATGATCCCCCTCCCCTGGGCCGTTCAGCCCAAACGGGCCACCAGGCGAGCCCACCTAACCCCTCTACTAACCCCACGAGGGGGAAACCCTAACCTACCCACTCCCCACTCCCCTCCCCATGACGCGCCCCCTCCTCCCCCG
>NC_041386.1:124578224-124603209 GCF_002162155.2 Triticum dicoccoides | reverse complement strand
GATCGGGGCTCGCGACTAACTGCCCCCCCTCTCGTGACGCCAGTGCCCCACTCCCCCCATCTCCTTGACCCCGACGCCGCGCCCCATCTCTCGCCGTCGCCACCCCGTCACCGTTGGACGCCGTCGCCGGAGCGCTTCCCCGTCGTCCTCTATGTCGTCGCCGCCTCACCGAATCGTCCCAGTCACCCTCCTCGTCCCCCATTGCCGCGTGCCCTACACCCCTGTGAGGCCCTTCTCCTTCTGTGCCTTCACCCGCAGCGCGCACTTCCCTCGTCTGCGCACGCCCGCGCCCGGCGCTGCGCCCCAGCGGCGCTGCAACTCCGGTGCACCCCCTCCTCGCCCGCGGCTCTCTGCTCTTCACGCCGCCCCGCTCGTCGCGCCGCACCCCTCGTCCACTCCCGTACGCCTGCCAGCATCACCCCGCGCTGGCCGCTCCCGGCCTTGCGACCGCTCGCGCACGCCCAGGGCACGCCCCGCAACCACCACCCGAGCCTCGTGACCTCACCGTTCGCACGCGAGCCCCGCTGCTGCGTTTTCCCCTCTTCCCCCGCTCCCTGCTGCGAGCTGCGGCTGGATGCCGGCAGCTCGTCCCGGCCGTGCCCTCCCCTGGCTGCCCCGCTCTCGTCGCCCTTGCCGCGGCTCTGCTTCGCCCGCGCCACCACCGCCGCTGCTGGCCGACGCCTGGGTCCCGTCGCGCGCGCCCCACCGTCGACGCCGGCGTGCGTCGTGCGTGCTCCGCCCGCCCCTGGGCGTGCGCCCGCTCGGGCTGCGCCCCGCGCCCGAACCCATTAGGCCTTGGGCCTATGACAAGTAGGCCACTGCCAAGAGAACGTTTGAAATAAAAAAGGATTTAAAAAATAATAAATCAAATTAATTATCAATTAATTAAGTTAATTAATCTTGATTAATTAAACTAATTAATCATAATTAGATTAACCTAATTAACTTAACCTAATTAATCTGTTAATTAAACCAATTAATTAGGTCAATTAGTTATGAGTCAATGACATGTGGGCCCCTTGTCCAGTTTGACCAGTCAAACTGTTGACTGGGTTGACCTAGTCTATGACGGGTGGGCCCTGTTTGACCCTGTTGACCAGTCAACAGTTGACTGGTCAAATGCTAACTGGACCACCCTTGACCCCACCTGCCAGCCACACATGCATTCTGTTGGGTACAATTCTGTGTACCCATAGCAATTTAAGATTTAATTTTCGAATTAAAACAATTTAGAAAATGATTTAAAGCTTTTAAAATTAATACAAAATAAACCGTAGCTCGGATGGAAAAACTTTGTACATGAAAGTTGCTCAGAACGACGAGACGAACCCGAATACGCAGCCCACTCGTCCGCCACACACCCCTAACATATCAAACTCGCAACTTTCCCCCTCCAGTTCATCTGTCTGAAAACGCGAAACACCGGGAATACTTTCCCGGATGTTTTTCCCCCTTCACCGGTACCTCCTCGTACCACGTTAGGGCACACCTAGCATCAGCTTTGTCATGTCATGCATCGTCATGCATTTGTTTGCATTATATTTATTGTTTCTTCCCCCTCTTCTCTCACTAGACATCGAGACCGACGTCACTGCTCCCCAGTACGACTACGGTGTTGACGACCCCTCTCTCTTGCCAGAGCAACCAGGCAAGCCCCCCCCCCCTTGATCACGAGATATCGCCTACTCTCCTCTATACTGCTTGCATTAGAGTAGTGTAGCATGTTACTGCTTTCCGTTAATCCTATCCTGATGCATAACCTGTCATTGTTGCTACAACTGTTGTTAGCTTTACCTGCAATCCTAATGCTTAGTATAGGATCCTAGTTTATCATCAGTGGACATACTTTCTTGTCCGTCTGCCATGCTATACTATCGGGCCGTGATCACTCGGGAGGTAATCACGGGTATATACTTATACATAAATACATGCTATGCAGTTGGTGACTAAAGACGGGTCAGCTCGTAGGAGTACCCGCGAGTGATTCCGATGTTGGGGGCTGAAGGGGCAGGTGGCTCCATCCCGGTAGAGGTGGGCCTGAGTTCCCGAAGGCCCCCAACGATTACTTTGGCGGAGCGACAGGGCAGGTTGAGACCACCTAGGAGAGAGGTGGCCCTGGCCCTGGTCGACGTTCGTGGTTACTTCAGAATAACACGCTTAACGAGATCTTGGTATTTGAACTGAGTCTAGCTACTGGCCTATCTGCACTAACCATCTACGCGGGGACAATTATGGGCACTCGACGTCGTGGTATCAGCCGAAGCCTTCGTGACGTCAGCGACTGAGTACCTCGCGGATACCTTTGCTAGGACTCAATGAGTACCTCGCTGATATAATAGACCGGACGTTGAATCGGATGCTCCTTACCTGCCTCCTTTCGCTCCACCACAATAGCCACGCTGACTGCACGAGCATTAGCAGCAACATATACCAGTAGCGGCTCCTTGTCAATGGGAGCGGCGAGCACAGGCGGATTGGCCAATTGCCGCTTTAAGTCCTCAAATGCTTCATCAGCAGCAGAACTCCAGACGAACTGATCCATCTTCTTCAACATCTGATACAAAGGGATTGCCTTCTCACCAAGGCGGCTGATAAACCGGCTTAACGCAGTAATCCAGCCTGCCAGGCGTTGAACATCATTGATACACTTCGGTTTAGCCAGGGAGGTGATGGCTGTGATCTTCTCCGGATTAGCCTCAATTCACCTGTTGGACACCAGAAAACCCAATAACTTGCCCGCCGGTACGTCCTTAGGTTATCAAAGGTTTCCTTCAAATCGTCAACCAGAGTCTCCTTCTCCCTGGACTTAACCACGATATCATCCACGTAAGCATGTACATTACGGCCAATCTGCTTGTGAAGACAATTTTGTACACACCGTTGATAAGTTGCCTGGGCACTTTTGAGCCCAAAGGGCATAGACACATAGCAGAAGGCTCCAAAGGGAGTTATGAATGCCGTCTTCTCCTGGTCCTTAACTGCCATTTTGATCTGATGATAGCCAGAATATGCATCCAAAAAACTTAAACGCTCACAACCCGCCGTAGCATCAATGATTTGATCAATACGGGGGAGGGCAAAAGGATCTGCTGGACAAGCCTTATTAAGATCTGTGTAATCCACACACATGCGCCAGGTGCCGTTTTTCTTAAGGACTAGCACCGGATTGGCAAGCCACTCAGGGTGAAAAACTTCAACAATAAAATCAGCTGCTAAGAGCCTGGCTACCTCTTCTCCAATCGCCTTGCGTCTTTCTTCGTTAAACCGGCGGAGGAACTGTTTCACCGGTTTGTATTTAGGATCCACATTAAGGGTGTACTCAGTGAGTTGCCTCGGTACACCTGGCATATCAGAGGGCTTCCATGCAAAAATGTTCCGATTCTCACGGATGAACTCGATGAGCGCGCTTTCCTATTTTGGATCCAAGTTGGCACTGATGCTGAACTGCTTGGACGAATCGCCAGGTACGAAGTCAACAAGCTTAGTTTCTGCTACCGATTTGAACTTCAGGGCCGGATCATGCTCCGTAGTTGGCTTTTTTAATGGAGTCATGTCCGCCGGATCAACACTGTCCTTATAATACTTCAGCTCCTCGGTGGCACAAACCGACTCTGCGTAAGCCGCATCTCCTTCCTCGCACTCCAAAGTGATTTTACGGCTTCCGTGAACCGTTATTGTCCCCTTGTAACCCGGCATCTTGAGCTGCAAATACACATAACATGGCCATGCCATAAACTTGGCGTAGGCCGGTTGCCCAAACAGGGCGTGATATGGACTTTGGATTTTCACCACTTCAAACGTCAATGTCTCCGACCTAGAATCATGATCATCTCCGAAGGCCACTTCCAGAGCTATCTTACCAACAGGATATGCTGACTTGCTAGGTACTACACCGTGGAACACCGTATTAGACGATTTGAGATTTTTATCTGTTAGTCCCATACGACGGAAGGTCTCATAGTATAAGATATTAATGCTGCTCCCTCCATCCATGAGCACTTTGGTGAACTTGTAACCTCCCACCTGAGGTGCCACCACCAGAGCCAACTGACCCGGATTATCAACCTGGGGAGGGTGATCCTTTCTGCTCCATATGATTGGCTGTTCAGACCAGCGTAGATAACGGGGCACGGCCGGTTCAACAGAGTTGACTGCCCGCCTCTGAACCTTCCGGTCTCGCTTGTCCAAGCTAGTGGTGAAGACATGGTACTGCCCATTATTCAACTGCTTTGGGTTGCTCTGGTAACCTGACTGTTGCTGCTGTTGGTTATAACCACCCTGGTTGTTCTGATTATTTTGATTATTATGTCCGCCCGAATTACCATTAAATCCTGAACCAGAATTTCCTCCACCGTAACCCGACCCGGATCCTGAGCCACCGCCGGAGCCGTGATCATACCGGAAAGCATTAGAATTCTTGAACTCCTGCATAATAAAGCAATCCTTCCAAAGGTGGTTTGTTGGCACCTCCTTCGTCCCATGTCTTGGACAGGGCTGGCTCAGTAGATAATTTAGGCGATCCGGGTTAGGGTTGGGTGCCCCACTGTGATTTTTCGGTTTACCCTTGCATCGCTGGCCATTGTCCTGCACATTGGTATTAGCCACAAAATCCATGTTACCATCCGCTTTACGCTTGCCTCCACCACCATTGCTTGCCCAGTGATACTGCTGACCTTTGGAGTTGCTGTTCCTCTTTCCCTTACCTGCGTTGTCATCATCAGATTCGGGAACCTTGGTACTATCAGAATCAGCATACTTTACCAAAGCAGCCATGAGGGTCCCCATGTCAGTGCAATGGCGCTTCATCCGTCCCAACTTCAGCTTTAGGGGCCCAAACCGGCAGTTGCCTTCTAGGGTTAAGACTGCGGTGTCAGCGTTGATGCGGTCTGATGAATGCAACACTTGTGAGACCCGGCGCACCCAATGAGTCGTTGATTCTCCTTCCTCCTGGACACAGGCAGCTAAGTCGACTATCAACATGGGCTGCTTACATGTATCCTTGAAATTATTGATAAACCGGGCTCGTAATTGGGCCCATGAACTGATAGAATTGGCCGGTAAGCTTTTTAACCAAGTGCGGGCCGTTCCTTCAAGCATCATGGTGAAGTATTTCGCACATGCCGCATCATCCACATCCAGCATCTCCATGGCCATGTCATAGCTCTCCACCCATGTCTTTGGGGGTTGATCCGCCGTGTAATTTGGTACCTTGCACGGGCCCTTGAAATCCTTGGGTAGGCGCACATTGCGTAAAGCGGGGACAAGGCAAGGCACCCCCAAAGAGCTAGAAGTAACACCGGGTTCGACCGAAATAGTTGGACGAACCGGCGTAAGCCGCCGAGCCTGATATTGTGCGGCTAACTCGGCCTCCCCGCATGCTCGGGCCCGGTCCACCACTTCCTGAGCGTTATTAGCACCACCCGCCGGGTTGTTGCCGCGGGGTGCTCCACGTCGTTCATTACTTGATACTGCCGGTTCCTCCATACGCCTGCTATAGCTCCGGCTTGGGCGAGGGGTCGAGTGGATCCGGTCACGGCTGTACGAGTATGCTTCCTGTTGGTCCAAAGTTGTCCTAAGAAGCTCCTTGACCCGTCGCATCTCTATCGCCTGTGGTGAGTCACCTTCAATTGGAATGGCCTCCAGCCGTGCAGCAACGGTGACGAGATTGTCCATTGGGTTGGAGTAGTGACCCGGAGGTGTTGAAACAGCCTGAGGTATAATGGTGTTTTGACGAGGCGGATCCATCCGATGAGGCTGAACCGGCGCACCGGTCCCAGGAGCTTCCGCCCGGTTTCCCTCCAGCGGATTACTGGTTCCTGCTCCCGGGGTGTTGAAAAGGTCTCTGGCCTCAAAAACCGGAGGCAAACGGGATCGGTACTTCCTCCTTATGACTTCATGCGACGCGTTCTGGTCCAACATGAGACTGTAGGCTTGTGCGTCTAGAGCGGCCCGCTCTGTGGCCATCCTGGTATCCTCAGCTGCCAGGTCCGCCTTGTCCTGGGTGATCTGTTCCCTTACCTTTGCAATCTCCGTGTTGTGGACGTCCTGATCCGCCGGATTAGCTTCCGCCATAAGCACAGACAATGCATCAAATAGCTCTGATAGAACTTGAGCCGGCGGGCGCACAGGGCCTCCTGCCCCAGCAGCCGTCGCCGCTGCTGAACTGGAGGTTGTTGCTGCAGCGGTCAAAGAATGAAGCGCTGCTTGTGTGCCGGCCATGAATATTCCAACTCGGTTGGGCAGATCAGAGGGGTCCGGAACACTGTCGCCGTCGGAACAGCCCCCAATCTGGCCATCTTATAGTTGATATAGAGATTCGGTTTCTCCGGTTGATGACTCATCACCGGAGTAAATGACGATCTCGCCGCCAGATCCCGACACATCCTCATGACCTCCTCCATGGATGACTCCCACGAAGGCATGCTTCATGGCCGGTTTAACCCGGGCAGATCGCGCACGCTGAGCCGTTTCGACGAGGTCGGTGCAGATATTCGGCTCAGGGCCCGGTTCTCCGATCTTGCTGATGAAAACATGTATGCCACCAAAGGGGACCCGGTACACGTACTCAACTGAGCCGGCCTCGGGGCCCCGGCCTGCATCGTCGATGTAAAGCTTGCCGCGACGACTCTTAGTCATCCGGCCTACGGCGTAGCCCTCGAGTCCTTCAAAGCGGCCCTCCAAGGACTTGAAACCATCGTGCGATAGCCCCACGGTGGGCGCCAACTGTCGTGGTTTGGTCATGGCAGATGTCCTATAGAAAGTACTTAGTCGTGGAGCCATCGCGACGGGTTAGCTTGAAGGGGTTAAAGCGGACACAGGGACGCAAGAGAGTTTACACTAGTTCGGCCCCTTCAATGAAGGTAAAAGCCTACGTCTAGTTGTGATGGAATTGATGGGGTTTCGATGACCAGGGAGCAAACAAGCTTCGCCTATGTCTCGAGTTGTTGTCTGCTGTCCTTGAACCGCCGCCGGGTCGTCCCTTATATACACGGGTGACGCCCGTCGGTTCACAGAGTCCCAATACCGTCTCATAGATGTGTCCGGTTTGGTCTCTACTTATTCCTAACTTACAATACAAGTTAAATACCAACGCCGGTTTACGGCTACAGGCCTAGAACCGACTGTGGGCCTTGAGCCCTCATCTGCCATCTTGGGCTTTAACATACTTAACTACTGATGAAGTTAACCCGGCCCAGATAGGCCGGTTTATGCCCAGTAGTGATATCCCCAACAATATTGGTAAAAAACCCCGTGGGACAATGCCAAACCTCACTGGTTGGCATCGATGTCCCCGTGGAAATCAAAGGGCTGGAATTCTATGCCTCTCCCATTATCCTGAAGTCGTCTAACATCGACCTCATTCTGGGAATGGATTGGTTGAAAGCGCATACTGCTTCTATAGTTTGCACCACTAAGGTCGTCCATTTGCTACACCCTTCTGAAGAAATAATAGCTTACCAAGCTCATCTAGTTCAGAACGCCGAGGCACGGCTTTATGCCTTGAATGCGTTGAACGCTGCACCACTCGAGGGCATTGAAAACATTCCCGTCATTCGTGAATTCCAAGATGTCATCCCAGAAGAACTTCCAGGGATTCCCCCTGCTAGAGTTGTCGAATTCATCATCGACTTGAAACCCGACACTACCCCTATAGCTAAACGACCCTACAAGATGCCGCCGCATGAACTCATTGAGCTTATGGATGAAATCAACAAATCTCTAGTCAAAGGTTTCATTCGCCCAAGTTGCTCTCCTTGGGGAGCACCTTCTCTCTTTGTTAAGAAGAAGGATGGGACAAACCGATTAGTCCAAGACTACCGTCCTATAAACCAAGCTATCATTCAGAATAAATATCCTCTTCCTCGGATCAATGATCTTTATGATCAACTGGCTGGTTCATCAGTGTTCTCCAAACTCGACTTGAGGTTGGGTTACCACCATGTAACACCCCGGATATGATTTACCTAATATGTAATCCGACTCTTGCCGTTTCCGGCGTTAAGTTATTTTATTTTCTCGAGTTCGGGTTTTTGTCTCCGTGTGTTGTTATCGTTGTCATGCATCTCATATCATGTCATCATGTGCATTGCATTTTCATACGTGTTCATCTCATGCATCCGAGCATTTTCCCGTTGTCAGTTTTGCATTCCGGCGCTCCGTTCTCCTCCGGTGGTCATTTCTACCTTTCTTTCGTGTGTGGGGGTTCAACGTTTTTGGATTGGACCGAGACTTGCCAAGCGGCCTTGGTTTACTACCCGTAGACCGCCTGTCAAGTTTCGTACCATTTGGACTTCGTTTGATGCTCCAACGGTTAACCGAGGGACCGAGAAGGCCTCGTGTGTGTTGCAGCCCAACACCCCTCCATTTTGGCCCAAAACCCACCAAAACCCTCTCCATCATCTAGAGCGTTCGATCCCGATCGCGTGGCTGAAAACCACCCCTCATTTGGACTCTCCTAGCTCCTCCTATGCCTATAAATAGGCCCTCCCCCGAAATCCTCGCGCAAACCCTAGCCCCCTCTCTCTCCCCTCACCCGCCGGACATATTTCTGCGGGCCGGACATTGTCCGACCCGTGCCGCCGCCGCCACGTGGCACCACCCGACTCACCGCCGCCCGGTGCCCACATGCCGCCGCGCGGGCCCGTCTGGGCCCGGGGAGAGCCCTCCCAGCCCACGCGCACGTCGCCGCCCGCGCCTTCACCCTGCCGCCGCCATCGTCGGCTCCGGCGACCGAGCCGACGAGCCCATCCACGCCGCCTCGCTGGGCAGCAGCGTCCACCACCGTTGCCAAGGCGCCCCGCGCCGGATCCTCGTCGCGCCGCCGCCCCACGTCGACGGAGGCCGCGCCGCACAGCCGGATCCTCGCCTCGCCGGCTCCGGCCTCCTCCTCCCACTCGCGCCGGCGAGCTCTTCCACTCTGGCAATGACCTCCCCGTCGAACCTCGGGAACCGCGCCGCTGCTACAGTACACTCGGGCTGGATCTGGATCTGGAATTGCTTCGGTTGACTTTTTCGTCCCTAACCCTTATTATTTTGCTATGTTCGTCATGTCGTATCTCCGCATCCGTAGCTCCGTTTTGGGCATATATCATATCAAAATGTTCGTCTTAGAGAGTACATCATTTCATCTCATTGCATCATTTTCATTTGAGTTCATCTTGATTCCCGAAATTCCGTTGGAAGAGTGCTATTTGAGATAGTTATCAGATCCGCTGCTCCAAATAGCTATTTGTCATTTTTACCATGATTATTGTGTGCATGTTATGCCCCTGAGCTCTACATATGTTTTGTTATATGCTTTGCCATCTTTACAGAGGTGCAACCCATGTATTTCTGTGATGTGTGTGGTGACTGGCACAAGCTTGCAAAGTGGTGCATTCGTTAATGCTGATTTCATGGACTTAGCAATTCCACTAAGTCCTTGATCTGTTTATTTCAATATGCCATATGTTCATGTTGTTTCCTAGCGATCCGTGCCTCTTTTGAGGATGATTAGTAAGGCAAATTTTGTAGTTCTCTATCCATCCATGTCTTTGTTTGCAATTATGGAGCACCCTAGCTTGAGTCAATCGAGCTCTACTTTTGCTATTCCATGAATCTGGGCAGATTGTCTACTTGTTAGCGATTTTGCCGAGGATGTTTTAGTTGAACCGTGCATGCTATGTTATTGTTCTTGCCATGTCTAGCTTGTATAATGTGTATTCTTGATGGTTGTATGCTTATATTGTCATGACATGCTCTGTAGTGAGTGCATCGAGCTCGTAAACATGCCTACTTGATATCTGATTTGCATGCTCCAGTTTTTTTACTAAGTCTGTGATCTGATTATGTTTTTGCCATATTCACCTGCTTGCAAATGTATTTTCTGATCCCTTTTGGCTCAAGGTCACTAAGGGACTTTTGTTAAGCTCTTTGAGTAGCTCCATGCCATGCTTTACTTTGCCATGTTCAGGCCCTGTATCATATAGTTTTCATGCTCCAAAGTGTGCTACCTGATCTGAAATTCCAGACAAGTGTTAATTTCACTAAGTCTGAGATCTGTTTACCAAATGCATTTTTGCCATGCTTGTTTGAACCTGTTAATGGATGAATTGACCATAGCTCAGTGTTCATCTTTTGTTAAGCATCATGAATGGATCACTGCCATGTATTTTGTTGTCATGTTTGGGTGCTGTAGCATGTTTAACTTGTTGCATTTAGATGGCTACTTGTTGTATATCACAGACCGTTGTCATATTTGAATTGCTTGCCATTTCCAAACCGTGACTCTGATTCCGGTGATCTTTATATCGTTTTTAAGCGATTTCATCTCACCTTTCCAGTGGCACACTTGGATTTCCATGTTGAGGCCAGGTTCATTCATTCCTTGTCAAATCTTGCATATGCATCACGTATCGCATCCCGCATAGCATACCATGATTGCATCATATTCTTTGAGTTTGCACGTGGTTGATTGTGTTCCGTTTGCTTGTTTTGTCTTGTTTGGGTAGAGCCGGGAGATGAGTTCTCTAACAAGTAGCCCGTTGAGTTTTCTTTCGAGGATCCAGTCAACTCTGACAATTTTGCAGGCAAGATGATCATACCCTCGAAATCACTTCTATCTTTGCTTTGCTAGATGCTCGCTCTTTTGCTATGCCTATGCTACGATTCCTACCACTTACCTATCATGCCTCCCAAATTGCCATGTCAAACCTCTAACCCGCCATGTCCTAGCAAACCATTGATTGGCTATGTTACCGCTTTGCTCAGCCCCTCTTACAGCGTTGCTAGTTGCAGGTGAAGATTGGAGACCGTTCCTTGTTGGAACATTATTTACTTGTTGGGATATCATTATATTATCTTGTTATCTTAATGCATCTATATACTTGGTAAAGGGTGGAAGGCTCGGCCTTTTTCCTAGTGTTTTGTTCCACTCTTGCCGCCCTAGTATCCGTGATATCGGTGTTATGTTCCCGGATTTTGCGTTCCTTACGCGGTTGGGTGATAATGGGAACCCCTTGATAGTTCGCCTTGAATAAAGCTTTTCCAGCAATGCCCAACCCTGGTTTTACCATTTTCCTCCTAGCCTCTTTTTCTCTTGGGTTTCCGGAGACCGAGGGTCATCTTATTTTAAACCCCCCCCCCCCGGGCCAGTGCTCCTCTGAGTGTTGGTCCACGTGTCAGCTGCCGGTGGCCACCAGGGGAAACTCTGGGCTGGCCTACCCATACCTAGGACAATCTGACTGTGCCCTGAGAACGAGATATGTGCAGCTCCTATCGGGATTTTTCGGCACATTCGGGCGGTGTTGCTGGATTTGTTTTAACTTGTCGAAGTGTCTTGTAGAACCGGGATACCGAGTCCGATCGGAATGTCTCGGGAGAAGGTCTATTCCTTCGTTGACCGTGAGAGCTTGTCATGGGCTAAGTTGGGACTCCCCTGAAGGGATTTGAACTTTCGAAAGCCGTGCCCACGGTTATGGGCAGATGGGAATTTGTTAATGTCCGGTTGTAGATAACTTGAACCTTAACTTCATTAAAATGAATCAACTGTGTGAGTTACCGTGATGGTCTCTTCTCGGCAGAGTCCGGGAAGTCAACACGGTGTTGGAGTAATGCTTGCCACAGGTTGTTCTCTAGTTATTCGTTCGCGCTTTGCTTTCTCTTCTCGCTCTCTTTTGAGAACAGGTTAGCCACCATATATGCTAGTTGCTTGCTGCAGCTCCACATATTTTACCTTGCCTTACCTATAAGCTTAAATAGTCTTGATCGCGAGGGTGCGAGGTTGCTGAGTCCCTGTGGCTCACAGATTACTTCCAAACCAGATGCAGGGCCTGATGACTCCGTTCCAGATGACGCGCTTGAGATCAAGTGGGAGTTCGACGAGGACTCACGCTGTTACTATGTGTCTTTCCCTGATGATCAGTAGTGGTGCCCAGTTGGGGCGATCGGGACCGTGTCGCATGTTGGGTTGATCTTTTATTTTGGCGCCGTAGTCGGGCCATGAGTGATTGGATGATGTAATGCTATTTATGTACTTTGTTTGACGTGGCGAGTGTAAGCCAACTAAGTATCTCCCCTTTTATTATCTATATTACATGGGATGATGTGAAGATTGCCTAACTCGCGACATTGCTTTCAATGCGGTTATGCCTCTAAGTCGTGCCTCGACACGTAGGAGATATAGCCGCATCAAGGGCGTTACAAGTTGGTAATCAGAGCCTTCCCCGACCTTAGGAGCCCCCACTGCTTGATCGTTTTTAGCAGCCGAGTTTGAGTCTAGAAAAATAATGTTTTGAGTCATTTAGGAATTATATATCGAAGAGTTTAGGAATTCTTTTTACTCCCCAGTCTCCTCACGCTCTGGTAAGGCATCCTGACGTAGAGTTTTGACTCTTCTCTCCTCAAATTTCACTAGAAAAATTTTTAGGATCACGCGAGTATCTTGGAATCGTTCCGACGGTTTTGTGATGAGAACATTGTTCTTGGTGCCGCCTGTCATTTAGGGGTTGTGGCAGTGTCCCGGGGAGTTGAGCTCCGAGGTGTTGTCGTCACAATTTTATCGTTGCAGTTCTGGAATACCTGAGTTTAGTACGCCGACATCGAAAATCTCTTTTATGCAGTTCGTTGGTGAGATAACCTCAACGCCACCCAGTACTGGGGCGGGAGTTCGGGAGTATTGCTATAACTTGTATAACGGATGCTTTTTGAAGGTTGAGGTAGATGGTTTCCGAAGTTTTTCTCGGTTATGTGTTGAAGGATGGATACAGATGGATGTAGGATTTGCTAGATTTGGGTGAGATATTATGCTTCCCCTGTATCCCCAACACCTGATTGCATAACCAGAAAGGTTCGGGAGTTTCATAGGTGGGAATTCTTGTAGCCCTAGTTCTTCTTCCACGGATATTTGGTTTGAGATTGGGATTTCTTACCAAGTATTCGTTCTTGATCTGTACCTTGTTGATTTATTCCTCTACCTAAATTCTAAGTGGCTTCTCAATTTATGGATATGTGACCATTTCAAGTGGAATGCATTCGTTCATTTTGTTCGGATGTGAAGACTATATGTTGCAATTTCATTCCGTTGGATTCAGCTTCAATATTTATCTATCATTGTGCTAATGGGTGTCAACCTCTTCAGGATGGCTCCTCCAACGCGCACGACTCCGAATCCTGATCTGCCACCACCTCCACCTCCTCCGGGGGCATGTCAAGCTGCGATGGCTGCAACCAATGCAAACGCGCAGTTGATCATGCAAATTCTTCAAGAGCGCAACCAAGTGAACCAAGGAAACCAAGGCAACAATCAGAATCACTTTGCTACACTCAACCAGTTCCTTGCAAATCAGCCAAAGACTTTCAGCAATTGTGTTGAGGCAACTGATGCTGACGATTGGCTCATGGATCTGTGCAAGCATTTCGAGTGCAGTAACGTCAGGCCTGAGGACTTTGTCAAGTTCGCTTCCTTCCAACTCAAAGACCAAGCTGCAGAATGGTTCCAGCAGTACAAAGATTCCAGAGGAGGCCGTGTGATTACCTGGGATGAATTCCGTCAAGATTTCAAAGCTCATCATATTCCTCAGAGTGTGGTTGAAAGCAAGCGTGAGGAATTCCGCAACCTGAAGCAAGTTGTTTCAGAAGCTCATCCGCTTTGCTAAGCAGGATGTCCCTGACGAGAAGAGAATGATATACCAGTTCAGGGGTGGTCTCAGAGAAGAAATCCAGCTAGCTCTTGTTCTCTTTGAGCCCTTGAGGTACGATGAGTTCTACAACATGGCATTGAAGCAAGAGGCTGCTCAACTAAGGTGTGAGGCTTCCAAGAAGCGAGTCAGAGATGCTACTCCTTCTTCCTCTACTCAAGTGGCCAAGCAGTAGAAGTATTGGCTTCCTCCTCCTCTGTTCCGTCAGCCGTATCAGCAGAAGAGCAAAGGTGGCAGTGGATCTTCCCACCCACCCAACCCTGGCTTTCAGAACAAGACTTTGTCTCAAGCTCCAAGATCGAGTGCTCCGTATCACCGTCCGCTTTCAGAGGTCACGTGCAACAAGTGCCAACAGAAGGGTCACTATGCCAACAAATGCTTCAATCAGAGGCGTCTCCCTCCTCCTCCTCCTGTGAGATCGGCAAGTACAACTGTGGTCAAGCATAACCCCAAGCACGCCAAGGTCAACTAGATGAATGCAGCTCAGGCAGAGGACTCGTCAGATGTCATCATGGGTAACCTTCTTGTTAACGATATTCCAGCTAAAGTTCTTTTTGACACTGGTGCATCGCATTGTTTCATCTCAAGACCGTTTACATCTAGGCATGAATTGACTAAGCAAGTTTTGCCTAGTCCGTTAGCAGTTGTCTCTCCCGGTAAGCGCATGCATGCTAACTCCATCGTTTCGGATGTTACTATCACCTTGGGTGACTACAAGTTTCTGGCTTCTCCAATGGTTCTTGGTGACTCGGACATTGATCTTATTCTCGAAATGGATTGGCTTTCTAAGCACAAGGCTCAGCTTGATTGTGCAGCCAGGCAGATTCAATTGACTCATTCGTCTGAGGATGTAATTGTCTTTGCCACTCGTGATGATACAATCCGTCTGTTTTCCCTCAATGAGAAGGGTGAACTGGATGCCATCTCGCAAATTCCAGTCGTTTGCGAATATCAAGACGTCTTTCCAGAAGAGCTTCCAGGAATGCCTCCGCACTGGCCAGTTGAATTCGTCATCGATCTTGAGCCTGCCACGGAACCAGTGTGCAAGCGTCCTTACAAGCTCGGACCTGAAGAGTTGAAGGAGCTGAAGAAGCAACTCGATATTCAAGAGCGAATGGGTCTCATCCGACCTAGTTCCTCTCCGTGGGGTTGTGGTGTTCTTTTTGTGAAGAAGAAGGATGGAACGGACCGACTTTGTGTTGATTACCGTCCATTGAACAAGAAGACTATCAAGAACAAATACCCACTTCCCAACATCAACGAGCTGTTCGAACAACTCAAAGGTGCCCAAGTATTCTCCAAGCTTGATCTCCGTATGGGCTATCATCAGATTCGTATTCGTGAGCAAGATATTCCCAAGACGGCTTTCAGGACAAGCTATGGTTCATATGAATACACTGTCATGTATTTTGGCCTCGTCAACGCTCCTCCGACTTTCTCTCGCAAGATGAACTTCATCTTCAATGCCTACACCAATGACTTTGTTTTGGTCTATCTCGACGACATTCTGGTCTTTTCAAAGAACAAGGAAGATCATGCCAAGCACTTGCGTTTGGTGCTCGATAAGCTCAGGGAACACCAGTTCTACGCCAAGTTCTCCAAGTGCGAATTTTGGCTCGATGAGGTTCTTTATCTTGGGCATATCATCTCTGCCAAGGGCATTGCTGTGAATCCTGAGAAGGTGTCTGCAATTGTGAATTGGGAACCACCTCAGAACGTGAAGCAACTCCATAGCTTCCTCGGTCTCGCAAGCTACTGTTGAAGATTCATTGAAAACTTTTCAAAGATCGCAAAGCCTCTCTCAAATATTCTCCAGAAGCACGTCAAGTACATTTGGTCTCTGGAGTGTGACATTGATTTTAACACTTTGAAAGAGAAATGGGTCACTGCTCCTGTTCCGACTCCTCCTGATGAATCCAAACCGTATGAGGTCTTTTGTGATGCCTCTCTCCAAGGTCTCGGTGCAGTGTTGATGCAAGAGAAGAAAGTTGTGGCTTATACCTCTCGCCAGTTGAAGCCCAACGGGAAGAACTACCCCACTCATGACCTCGAGTTGGCGGCAGTTGTGCATGCTCTTTTGACTTGGAGACATCTCTTATTGGGAAGAAAAGTGGACATCTTCACTGACCACAAGAGTCTCAAGTACATCTTCACTCAGCCTAATCTCAACCTCAGGCAGACTCGATGGGTCAAAATGATTCAAGAGTATAATCCGAGTATCGAGTATACTCCAGGCAAGGCCAATGTGATTGCTGACGCATTGAGCAGGAAGGCTTATTGCAACAGTCTGATTCTCAAGCCTTATCAACCCGAGCTTTGTGAAGCTTTCCGCAAACTTAATCTGCAAGTTGTTCCTCAAGGTTTCCTCGCCAACCTTCAAGTCTATCATACATTGGAAGACCAGATTCGCCAAGCTCAGCTTCTTGATGCTATCGTGAAGAAGGTGAAGATTGGGATTGCCAAGAGTCAACCCAAATACAAGTGCTACCGCATTGATGACAAGGATACTCTCTTCTTCGAGGATCATATTGTTGTGCCCAAAGGTGACCTTCGTAAAGTGATCATGAACGAGGCTCAAAATTCTCTCCTCTCCATCCACCCTGGGAGCACGAAGATGTATCAGGACCTCAAGCAGGCTTATTGGTGGACTCGAATGAAGTGCGAGATTGCTCAGTTCATGAATGAATGCGATGTCTGCAGAAGAGTGAAGGCAGAACACCAAAGGCCAACTGGTCTCCTCCAACATCTTGCCATTCCAGAATGGAAGTTTGACCACATTGAGATGGACTTCGTGACTGGGTTTCCAAAGTCCAAGCGTGGCAATGATGCTATATTCGTTGTCATCGACAAACTCACTAAAGTGGCTCACTTTTTGCCTATCAAAGAGTCAATCACTGTAGCTCAATTGGCGGAGCTCTATACCTCTCGAATTGTCTCTCTGCACGGTATTCCACAAGTGATCTCTTCAGACCGTGGCAGCATCTTTACCTCCAAGTTTTGGGATTCTTTTCAGAAGGCCATGGGCACCAACATCCGCTTCAGCACAGCTTTCCATCCTCAAACTAGCGGTCAAGTCGAGCGTGTCAACCAGATTCTTGAAGATATGCTCAGGGCTTGTGTGATCTCCTTCGGCATGAAGTGGGAGGATTGTCTTCCTTATGCTGAATTCTCCTACAACAACAGTTTTCAAGCAAGTTCGGGCAAGGCCCCATTTGAAATTCTGTATGGCAGGAAGTGTCGTACCCCTCTCAACTGGTCTGAAACCGGTGAACGTCAGCTTCTCGGTAATGACTTAATCACAGAGGCAGAGGAAATGTGCAAAGTCATTTGAGATAACCTCAAAGCAGCCCAATCCCGCCAGAAGAGCTACTATGATAGTAGGCACCGTGATTTGGCTTTCGAGATCGGAGATCATGTTTACCTCCGTGTCTCTCCAATGAAAGGTACTCGTCGCTTCAGTATCAAAGGGAAGCTTGCCCCTAGATATGTGGGACCTTTCAAGATCGTCAGCAAGAGAGGCGATCTCGCCTATCAACTCGAGCTTCCTTCAAACTTTGCAAATGTGCATGACGTGTTCCATGTCTCTCAGCTCCGCAAGTGCTTCAAGACTCCTGACCGCACCATCAACTTCGAAGACATTGATCTCTAAGAAGATCTCTCTTATCATGAGCAACCCGTGGCTATTCTTGAAGAGACTGAACGCAAGACTCGCAACAAGTCAATCAAATTCCTAAAAGTCAAGTGGTCACACCATTCCGACTGTGAAGCCACCTGGGAACGCGAGGATCACCTCCGTTCTGAATACCTGGCGTTCTTTCAGTCCTAGATCTCGGGACGAGATCCTTTCATAGTGGAGGAGTGTTGTAACACCCCGGATATGATTTACCTAATATGCAATCCAACTCTTGCCATTTCCGGCGTTAAGTTATTTTATTTTCTCAGGTTCGGGTTTTTGTCTCTGTGTGTTGTTATCGTTGTCATGCATCTCATATCATGTCATCATGTGCATTGCATTTGCATACGTGTTCATCTCATGCATCCGAGCATTTTCCTCGTTGTCCGTTTTGCATTCCGGCGCTCCGTTCTCCTCCAGTGGTCATTTCTACCTTTCTTTCATGTGTAGGGGTTAAACATTTCCGGATTGGTCCAAGACTTGCCAAGCGGCCTTGGTTTACTACCGGTAGACCGCCTGTCAAGTTTCGTACCATTTGGACTTCGTTTGATGCTCCAACGGTTAACCGAGGGACCGAGAAGGCCTCGTGTGTATTGCATCCCAACACCCCTCCATTTTGGCCCAAACCCCACCAAAACCCTCTCCATCATCTAGAGCGTTCGATCACGATCGCGTGGCTGAAAACCGCACCTCATTTGGACTCTCCTAGCTCCTCGTATGCCTATAAATAGGCCCTCCCCCGAAATCCTCGCGCAAACCCTAGCCCCCTCTCGCCCCTCACCCGCCGGACATATTTCGGCGGGCCGGACATTGACCGACCCATGCCGCCACCGCCACGTGGCACCACCCGACTCGCCGCCGCCCGGTTCCCACATCGCCGCCACGCGGGCCCGCCTGGTCCCGGGGAGAGCCCTCCCGGCCCACGCGCGCGTCGCCGCCGCGCCTTCACCCCGCCGCCGCCATCCTCGGCTCCAGCGACCGAGCCGACGAGCCCAGCCATGCCGCCTTGCCGGGTAGCAGCGTCCGCCGCCATCGCCAAGGCGCCCCGCGCCGGATCCTCGCCGCGCCGCTGCCCCACATCGCCGGAGGCCGCGCCGCACCGCTGGATGCTCGCCTCGCCGGCTCCGGCCTCCTCCTCCCACTCGCGTCGGCGAGCTCTTCCACTCTGGCGCCGACCTCCATGTCGAACCTCGGGAACCGCGCCACTTCTACAGTACACTCGGGCTGGATCTAGATCTGGAATTGCTTCGGTTGACTTTTTTGTCCCTAACCCTAATTATTTTGCTATGTTCGTCGTGTCGTATCTCTGCATCCGTAGCTCCGTTTTGGGCATACAGCATATCCAAATGTTCGCCTCAGAGAGCACATCATTTCATCTCATTGCATCATTTTCATTTGAGTTCATCTTGATGCATGAAATGCCATTGGAAGAGTGCTATTTGAGATAGTTGTCAGATCTGCTGATCCAAATAGCTATTTGTCATTTTTGCCATGATTATTGTGTGCATGTTAAGCCCCTGAGCTCTACATATGTTTTGTTATATGCTTTGCCATCTTTGCAGAGGTGCAACCCATGTATTTTTGTGATGTGTGTGGTGACTAGCACAAGCTTGCAAGGTGGTACATTCGTTAATTCTGATTTCAGGAAATTAGCAATTCCACTAAGTCCTTGATCTGTTTATTTCAATATGCCATATGTTCATGTTGTTTCCTAGCGATCCGTGCCTCTTTTGAGGATGATCAGTAAGGATGATTTGTTAATCTTGTAGTGCTCTATCCATCCATGTCTTTGTTTGCAATTATGGAGCACCCTAGCTTGAGTCAATTGAGCTCTACTTTTGCTATTTCGTGAATCTGGGCAGATTGTCCACTTGTTAGCGATTTTGCCAAGGATGTTGTAGTTGAACCGTGCATTCTATGTTATTTTTCTTGCCATGTCTAGCTTGTATAATGTGTATTCTTGATGGTTGTATGCTTAGATTGTCCTGACATGCTCTGTAGTGAGTGCATCGAGCTCGTAAACATGCTTACTTGATATCTGACTTGCATGCTCCAGTTTTTTTACTAAGTCTGTGATCTGATTATGTTTTTGCCATGTTCACATGCTTGCAAATGTATTTTGTGATCCCTTTTGGCTCAAGTCACTAAGGGACTTTTGTTAAGCTCTTTGCGTATCTCCATGCCATGCTTTACTTTTCCATGTTCAGGCCCTGTAGCATATAGTTTTCATGCTCCAAAGTGTGCTACCTGATCTGAAATTCCAGACAAGTGTTAATTTCACCAAGTCTGAGATCTGTTTACCAAATGCATTTTTGCCATGCTTGTTTGAACCTGTTAATGGATGAATTGACCGTAGCTTAGTGTTCATCTTTTGTTAAGAATCATGAATGGATCCCTGCCATGTATTTTGTTATCATGTTTGGGTGTTGTAGCATGTTTAACTTGTTGCATTTAGATGGCTACTTGCTGTATATCGCAGACCGTTGTCATATTTGAATTGCTTGCCATTTCCAAACCGTGACTCCGATTCCGCTGATCTTTATATCGTTTTCAAGCGATTTCATCTCACCTTTCCAGTGGCACACTTGGATTTCCAAGTGGAGGCCAGGTTCATTCATTCCTTGTCAAATCTTGCATAGGCATCACGTAGCGCATCCCGCATAGCATACCATGATTGCATCATGTTGTTTGAGTTTGCACGTGGTTAATTGTGTTCCGTTTGCTTGTTTTGTCTTGTTTGGGTAGAGCCAGGAGACGAGTTCGCTAACGAGGAGCCCGTTGGGTTTGCTTTCGAGGACCAGTCAACTCTGACAACTTTGCAGGCAAGATGATCATACCCTCGAAATCACTTCTATCTTTGCTTTGCTAGATGCTCGCTCTTTTGCTATGCCTATGCTATG
Source organism: Triticum dicoccoides (assembly GCF_002162155.2). Classification (NCBI taxonomy): domain Eukaryota; kingdom Viridiplantae; phylum Streptophyta; class Magnoliopsida; order Poales; family Poaceae; genus Triticum; species Triticum dicoccoides. The sequence goes on along the minus strand of NC_041386.1, from coordinate 124,582,960 downwards.
ATGCCTACCACTTGCCTATCATGCCTCCCAAATTGCCATGTCAAACCTCTAACCTGCCATGTCCTAGCAAACTGTTGATTGGCTATGTTACCGCTTTGCTCAGCCCCTCTTATAGCGTTGCTAGTTGCAGGTGAAGATTGGAGACCGTTCCTTGTTGGAACATTATTTACTTGTTGGGGTATCATTATATTATCTTTTTATCTTAATGTATCTATATACTTGGTAAAGGGTGGAAGGCTCGGCCTTTTGCCTAGTGTTTTGTTCCACTCTTGTCGACCTAGTTTCCGTCATATCGGTGTTATGTTCCGGATTTTGCGTTCCTTACGCGGTTGGGTGATAATGGGAACCCCTTGATAGTTCGCCTTGAATAAATCTTTTCCAGCAATGCCCAATCTTGGTTTTACCATTTGCCTCCTAGCCTATTTTTCCCTTGGGTTTCCGGAGCCCGAGGGTCATCTTATTTTAAACCCCCTGGGTCAGTGCTCCTCTGAGTGTTGGTCCACCTGTCAGCTGCCGGTGGCCACCAGGGGCAACTCTGGGCTAGCCTACCTGTACCTAGGACAATCTGAGTGTGCCCTGAGAACGAGATATGTGCAGCTCCTATCGGGATTTGACGGCACATTCGGGCGGTGTTACTGGATTTGTTTTAACTTGTCGAAGTGTCTTGTAGAACCGGGATACCGAGTCCGATCGGAATGTCTCGGGAGAAGGTCTATTCCTACGTTGACCGTGAGAGCTTGTCATGGGCTAAGTTGGGACTCCCCTGCAGGGATTTGAACTTTCGAAAGCCATGACCGTGGTTATGGGTAGATGGGAATTTGTTAATGTCCGGTTGTAGATAACTTGAACCTTAACTTAATTAAAATGAATCAACTGTGTGAGTTACCGTGATGGTCTCTTCTCGGCAGAGTCCGGGAAGTGAACACGGTGTTGGAGTAATGCTTGCCGCAGGTTGTTATCTAGTTATTCGTTCGCGCTTTGCTTTCTCTTCTCGCTCTCTTTTGAGAACAGGTTAGCCACCATATATGCTAGTCGCTTGCTGCAGCTCCACATATTTTACCTTGCCTTACCTATAAGCTTAAATAGTCTTGATCGCAAGGGTGCGAGGTTGCTGAGTCCCTGTAGCTCATAGATTACTTCCAAACCAGATGCAGGGCCTGATGACTCCGTTCCAGATGACGCGCTTGAGCTCAAGTGGGAGTTCGACGAGGACTCACACCGTTACTATGTGTCTTTCCCTGATGATCAGTAGTGGTGCCCAGTTGGGGCGATCGGGACCATGTCGCATGTTGGGTTGATCTTTTATTTTGGCGCCGTAGTCGGGCCATGAGTGACTAGATGATGTAATGCTATTTATGTACTTTTTTGACGTGGCGAGTGTAAGCCAACTATGTATCTCCCCTTTTATTATCTATATTACATGGGATGTTGTGAAGATTGCCTAACTTGCGACATTGCTTTCAATGCGGTCATGCCTCTAAGTCGTGCCTCGACACGTAGGAGATATAGCCGCATCGAGGGCATTACACACCAGATCCGTGTTCGTGAAGAGGACATCCCAAAAACCGCCTTCGTGACTCGGTATGGGTCTTACGAGTACACAGTCATGTCATTCGGCTTAACGAATGCTCCAGCCACCTTCTCTCGTGTGATGAACTATATATTCATGGATTACCTCGACAAGTTCGTCGTGGTTTACTTGGACGATATCCTTGTATTTTCCAAGAACAAGGAAGAGCATGCTGAACATCTTCGTCTTGTGCTGGAAAAGCTTCGAGAGCATCAACTGCATGCTAAGTATTCCAAGTGTGAATTCTGGCTCCCCGAAGTAACCTATCTTGGGCATGTCATGTCCGAGGATGGTATTGCCGTCAACCCTGAAAGAGTTCAGGCTATTCTCGACTGGACTCCTTCGAAGAATGTCAAGCAAGTCCGAAGTTTTCTCGGTCTCGCCAGCTATTGTCGTCAATTCGTCGAGAACTTCTCCAAGATTGCCAGACCTCTGATTAATCTGTTACATAAGGGTGTCAAATTTGACTAGACAGACAAGTGTCAGGAAAGTTTCTAGGCGCTCAAAGACAAGTTAACTTCTACCCCAGTGCTTTCTCCACCTGATACTAAGAAGGACTTCATCATTTACTATGACGCTTCCCGTCAAGGATTAGGCTGTGTCCTAATGCAAGAGCGCAGAGTGATTGCTTATGCCTCTCGTCAACTGCGCCCTCACGAAGAAAACTACCCAGTTCACGACCTCGAGCTTGCTGCTGTCATTCATGCACTGAAGCAGTGGCGACATTACCTTCTCGGTAATCGTTGCAAAATCTTCACCGACCACCAAAGTCTGAAGTATATGTTTACTCAGCCAGATCTGAACCTCCGTCAGCAAAGATGGATGGAGACTGTTGTAGACTTTGACGTGGGTATATCCTATACCCCTGGCAAGGCTAATGTAATGGCTGATGCCTTGAGCCGCAAGTCTTACTGCAACCACCTCCAGGTTCACAAAGTTCAGCCCTCGCTTCTCGAAGAATTTAGAAAGCTAAACCTTCATATTGTTCCTCCTGGAGCACTCGCTCCCCCTCCCCCGGAGTTCCGCAAGATGAATCTTCTTGTTGTTACTAAGGGTTCTCTAAATACCCTGGCTGTCATACCAGATCTCGTAGCTGGTATAAAGACTATTCAAGGTTATGACTCTGAAGTCCATAAGATTAAACGCCATCTAGCAAAAGGAAAGCCCTCATTCTTCACTATCGCCGACGATGGCGCCTTGTACTTCAAAGGTCGCCTAGTGGTACCATGTTCGAAGAAAAACCTGGATAAGACTAAAAGGGTTATGCAAGAAGCCCATGATACGCCTCTGTCCATCCATCCTGGTAGTACAAAGATGTACCAGGATATTCGTCAAAGATTCTGGTGGTCTAATATGAAGCAGGACATTGCTCGTTATGTTGTTGAGTGTGACGTTTGCCGCCGTATCAAAGCAGAGCATCAAAGGCCTGCTGGAACTCCGCAACCTATCTCTATTCCTGAATGGAAATGGGACCATGTTGAAATGGACTTCGTCACTGGATTTCCCAAATCGCAGAAAGGTAATGATGCTATTCTTGTCGTCATTAACCGGCTTTCCAAAGTTGCCCATTTTCTGGCAGTCAAAGAGACAATCACTGCTAGTCAGCTTGCTACTCTCTACATGGCCAGAATTGTTTCACTTCACGGTATTCCACTGGTTATCAGTTCAGACCGTGGCAGCTTATTCACTTCAAGATTCTGGGCAAGTTTCCAAGAAGCTATGGGGACTCATCTGTCGTTCAGTACTGCGTTTCATCCTCAGTCGCAAGGACAGGTTGAACGTATCAACCAAGTTCTCGAAGACATGCTTTGAGCTTGTGTAATTTCATTCGGCAAGAAATGGGAGGAATCTCTTCCATATGCCGAGTTCTCTTATAATAATAGTTATCAAGCTAGTCTGAAGATGTCCCCCTTCGAAGTGCTATATGGACGAAAGTGTCGGACCCCTCTGAACTGGTCAGAAACTGGGGAACGCCCACTCTTCGGTCCAGATATTATCCAACAGGCCAAAGAACAAGTTCACATTATTCGCGAGAATCTCAAGACTGCTCAGTCACGTCAGAAAAGTCAGTATGACCGTCATCACCAATACATGGTCTATCAACCTGGCGAAAAGGCTTATCTTCGAGTTACACCAATGAAGGGTGCTCACCGCTTCGGGATCAAGGGCAAGCTAGCTCCTCGTTATATCGGTCCCTTCACTATTCTCGAAAGGCGTGGAAAGGTGGCATATCAACTGGAGCTTCCGCCGAACCTTTCTCAGGTTCACGATGTGTTCCACGTGTCACAACTCCGCTGTTGCTTCAAGGATCCAATCCGAGCAGTGGATCATGAAGTGCTTGAATTGCAACAAGACCTCTCCTATAAAGAGCATCCGGTCCGCATTCTCGACCAAGCTGAACGCCGCACACGTTAGAAGACGATCAAGTTCCTCAAAGTCCAGTGGTCGAATCACTCTGAAGACGAAGCCACTTGGGAATGCGAGGACCGCCTGCGTGATGAATACCCCGCACTGTTTCCTTCTACATCCTAAAATCTCGGGAGGAGATTTCTTGTAGTGGAGGAGTTTTGTAACGCCCGGGTAATCAAGCTACAGTAATTCCATGCTAATGGTGCCACGTCACCACGATTACTATTGCTAATCTACCGTTAGTTCCAAACCGAGTCAATTTCAAACTCAAATTAATGGCAACAATAAAAGTTTTCAAAAGTTGAAACAAAAATGTTCGGTGGGTGCCGAATATTACAAGGGTAATTATAATAAGGCAAACACATTTTTATAAAATGTCTCGATAATTTAAAATGATTTAAAATAGAAGAGAAAATAAATAAAAAAGAAAAGAGACTATAAAAACAGAAAACAAACAAAAAAACAAGCATAGATGATCCCCCCCTCCCCTGGGCCGTTCGTCCCAAGCGGGCCACCAGGCCAGCCCACCTAACCCCTCTACTAACCCCACAGGGGGAAACCCTAACCTACCCACTCCCCACTCCCCTCCCCACGACACGCCCCCCTCCTCCCTAGATCCAGATCGGATCGGGGCTCGCGACGAACTGCCCCCCCTCTCGCGACGCCAGCGCCCCACTCCCCCATCTCCTTGACCCCGATGTCGCGCCCCATCGCTCGTCATCGCCACCCCGTCGCCGTTGGACGCCGTCGCCGGAGC